>NC_056002.1:34863268-35166070 GCF_018446385.1 Zingiber officinale
GAGGATGGATAGCCTGGGTAAGACTGCGGAGGCGGGTATCGTGCCATCCATCCGAGTAGCAACTGCTGTATCACCACCTGATGACTGCGCATATCATCGAAGCGCTGGTCAATATGCCCGCGCAGGTCATCGTAGCGCCGGTCAATCCGTATGCGTAGTCCATCGAACTCAGCAGCCACCATCTCCTCGTGACGATCAAATCGGCTCTCCAACTCAGCGATCTGCCAGCGCAGGTCTGGATCCGCCTCGCCAATGTCAGCAGGAGGAGCAGCAACAGGAGCAGCTGCAGCCTGTCGTGGTAACTCACCTAAAGCTCTCCCATCCTTCCACTGAACATCCCCATTTTGCCCTATGATTCCAGACTTGGAAAATGCCCGTTTCCCAAGTCGGCAATCCTGCCTGACCATTTTGATTATTCTACCCTTAGAGACATCAACCTGAAGGGTCTCAAGCCAATCAGTAATTATATGCCCATAAGGCATATAAATAGTGAAGCCGCTAGGCTGAGAATATGATATGATCGAGGAGTAGATGCTCGACATGATATCAAAATCGAGACGCCAACGCAAACCATAAAGCATAAGACAATGATATGATCGGATCTCAGATAATGGTTTAGATGTGATAGGTAGAAGGCAGTTCGTGACAATTTTAAAAAGAATGTAATCTTGAGGAGATAATCTCAAGGCTGCAAAAGTAGGGAAGTCAACATCTAGCTCATCTAGCCCTTGTCTAGGCTGTCTGAAGAAGTACTCATATATATCGTCAGGTGAGATATCAAACGGTGGAGGTAACTGATCTGGTAAGTCAGGAAATATCGAAAAGACATCACCGGAACACCTCCGACAATTGAGATACTCAAAGAAAGATGAGATACTGAAATCAAGAGTCCGCTTAGCAACTCTTGTTTTAAAACCTTGATCATTAGTCTCATGAAGGTTATTATAGAACTCAGAGACCAAGTCATAGTTGATATCCCGTTCCAAGTAGACTAGTGAATCGAGTTTGTAGTATGCTATGATTTCGGACACTTGTGGGCAAAATTCGTCCATGAATTTTCTATCCACGGACCTACAAGGGAGTAATTTGAATGTCCTTTGTTGAAAAGCTTGCTCAGACTGGCGGTTTGGGAATCTACTGGAACTAGCTGGTTGGGGTCGGGAAGGAGCAGCAGGAGTTTTGGATTTGGATGTCTTGGTTGGTTCCTTAGAGGTTCCCTCACCATCAGTGGGTTTTTTCCTAAAGGGGACACAATGGGGTAAAATGGGGCAATGAGTGAGCACCGGAGCCACCAACAAATAAGAACCGAGACAACAATAACAGAAGATCCAGTGAGAAATGAAAACACAATGCCAAGTTTTAGAGAGGTAAGAAGTTACCTTGGTGCCATTTGAACTTTAGGCTAGGGCTTCCGAGGGCTGGAGCTTCGGCGTGCAAAGAGAAGAGAAAGGGTGAACTGGTGGGAAGAGTCGGCTAGGGTTTCGCGTGAATGAGGAGAAGGAGGGATCGGGAGGTTTTAAGGGTTTAGATGAGTGTACAGTGAAGAAATGATCGGACGGTTGTCCGATCAGAAGGTATCCGAAGCCCCCTGATTGGTCACCAGACCGATCAAGGAACCTCCTGACCGGTCTGTAGACCGATCAGAAGGTGATCAGTAGCCTTCAGCGAAGCCCCCTGATCGGTCACCAGACCGATCAGGGAACTTCCTAATCGCCCTAAGTCACAGACTTAACCAATGGAACCACTGATCGGTCTATGGACCGATCAGAAGAGCCTTATGCGTATCAGATTATCCTGATCGGTCCCTGGACCGATCAGTGAGGCGCACAAAAATAACCTGATCGGTCTCTGAACCGATCAGATTACAGACAGAAAGGTTGGGAAGTTTTTGGATCGGTCTGTCGACCGATCCATCTTCTCCTGATCGGGCTGTAGCCCGATCAGTGTCTGATACTGAAATTTTCAGTGATTTCAGTAACCGAAATGTTTGATAGTTCGTAGAAGTTTCTCCAGTAAAACTTTCAAAATCAATATCTAGAACCCTGAGAATCTACAAGCATAACTATGTCCTAACGATGGGCTCTTATGGTGTGAATTTGTTTATAATTTGAGACTTTCAAATTCGACTACAAACACTGAGATTTCAGACAAGTTTCAAGTTTGTCAAAATAGACAACTCAAGGTTAAAAACTGAAATCTTCAACCTTGCTATGTCCAGTCCCAAATTTGGCAAAATATGTCCAAATTTCTATCATTATTTCAATGACCTATCCTAGTGTCAATCAAAATCACGAAAGGTCGATCAAAGGTATCAAACAGTCCAACAATCAAGGTTACATGATTTATAGGGAAAAGTCCAACCAAGTTTCGTTGGTTGGAATATATGAGTAAGATCTAGGAACCAAATACACATGAATTATGTAATGGTCTTCCCCATACTCAATTAATGTCTCTTCAACCTAATTATTCAAGGGATGCATGATACATTTTGAATAATTTGGTTGTTCCTAGCATCTCACCCCATTTCTAGCAAACAAAAATATTTTGTTAAACCTTATAGTTTGTGTGAGATGTTCCCAAGTTGCCCAAAATATTGTCCCAATTACTCTTGTCATTTTAATAGTCCTTATTGATCATGATGAAGTCCTAAGGACCTAAGGAGCCAAACACATCCCCAACTCCCTCCTTAAATGACTAAATTCATTTTCCGGAAGGGGTTTGGTGAAAATGTCGGCTAGGTTTGACTTTGACTCCACATATGTGAGCACAATGTCACCCCTAGCTACGTGATCTCTAATGAAGTGATGACGCACTTCAATGTGCTTGGTCCTAGAATGATGGACTGGATTTTTAGTTAGGTTGATCGTGCTAATGTTGTCACATAGCACTTGTACACCCTTATAAGAAAGTCCATAATCCTCTAGGGTGTGTATCATCCACAACAATTGCGATACACTCTCTCCCATGGCAATATATTCGGCCTCGGTCGTGGAGAGAGCAACACAATGTTGCTTCCGACTTGACCAACTAACTAAAGATGAACCTAAAAATTGGCAACCCCCACTAGTGCTTTTCCGATCCAATTTGCACCCAAGCATAGTCGGAATCGGTATAGCCTATCAAGTCAAAAGACTCCATACGAGGGTACCATAGACCTACTCGAATTGTGCCCTTAAGGTATCTCAATATTCTCTTAACTGCAATTAAATGAGATTCCTTGGCACAGACTTGATATCTAGCGCACATGCCCACAACAAAAAGTATGTCTGGTCGACTAGCTGTGAGATATAGAAGACTACCAATCATGCTTCTATATTGCGTTAGATCAATTGGTTTTCCACTCTCATCATTGTCAAGGCGAGTGCTTGTCGCCATTGGAGTGGACACTTCCTTAGAGTCACTCATATTGAATTTTCTAAGCATCTCTTGAGTGTATTTTGCCTGATGGACATAAATTCCATCTCGAGTTTGTTTGATTTCAAGTCCAAGGAAGAATGTCAATTCTCCTACTAGACTCATCTCAAACTCACTTTCCATGTGAGAAATAAATTCATTCAAATAGCCCTTGTTATTTGAGCCACAAATTATATCATCGACATATACTTGGGCTACAAAAATATTTTCACCATCTCTACGCAGAAATAGTGTTGGGTCTATTTGGCCTCTCACAAAATCCTTTTCTAGTAAATATGTTGACAACCTTTCGTATCAAGCTCGAGGTGCTTGTTTAAGCCCATAAAGAGCTTTCTTGAGCTTGTATACGTGGTTTGGAGCTTCGGTACTCACAAACCCCGGGGGTTGTTCAACATAGACCTCTTCTTTAATGAAGCCATTTAAGAAGGCAGATTTAACATCCATTTGATAGAGTTTGAAACCTCTATGTGCAGCAAAAGCTAGCATCAAACGAATGGACTCTAATCGTGCCACGGGAGCATAAGTCTCATCATAATCGAGACCTTCGACTTGACTATAGCCCTTGGCTACAAGTCTTGCCTTGTTTCTTACAACTTCTCCCTTTTGATTTAACTTATTTTTGAAGACCCATTTAGTTCCAATAATGGTGGTCTTCTTAGGTCTAGGAACTAAGTCCCACACTTGGATCCTTTCAAATTGACCTAATTCGTCTTGCATAGCTATGATCCAATCAGGATCGTGCAATGCCTCATCAACTAATTTTGGTTCAATCTCTGAAATCAATGCGACTTCATTAGACTCATTTCTGAAGAATGACCTAGTCCTAACCCCTTGTTGAATGTCTCCCACAATTTGGTCTTGGGGATGACTAGAGGCTATCCTAGATTGTCTTGGTGTTGATGGTGCCTCATGAATGGTCTCACTAGGCACAGGCAAGGACTCAATATCTGGCAAAGGATCAGATTGAGTTCTTTGTTGCCTTTGTTCATCAACATCAGAGTCAACTTCGACTCGTTCTTCATTTTGATCATTCAAACTTAGATTTCTAAGTTCAAATTGAATTTCTCCTATAGCCCTTGATTGATCATTTGAGTTAGGGATTTCTTCAAAAGCTACATCAGAGGACTCTTCAATCAATTTAGTCCTATTGTTGTAGACTCGATAGGCTTTGCTGGTGAGCGAGTACCCAACCAGTATCCCCTCATCAGCCTTGGCCGAAAATTTTCCAAGATGGTCCTTGGTATTTAAAATAAACACCTTACAACCAAACACCCTAAGATGTTTAATTGTAGGTGGTTTCCCAAACCAAAGTTCATGGGGAGTCTTTCCTAAAAACCTATGTATCAGGATTCGGTTTTGCACATAGCAAGCTGTATTCACAGCTTCAGCCCACAAGTAACTCGGTAGTGAGTACTCATTGAGCATGCTTCGTGCAACCTCTTGTAAGACTCGGTTCTTTCTCTCCACAACCCCATTTTGCTGTGGGGTCCTTGGAGTTGAGAACTCATGTCTATACCATTTTTCTTGACAAAATTCTAAAAACCTATGGTTTTGAAATTCACCACCATGATCACTTCTAATGGTTTTAATTGTTGTTGATTTTTCATTTTCAGTTCTTCTACAAAAGGAAATAAAAATATCTATAGTTTGGTCCTTATGCTTCAAAAAGAAAGTCCATGTGTATCTAGTAAAATCATCAACGATTACCAAGCAATATCTACTTCCATTCAATGATATTACACTACTGCAATCAAATAGGTCCATGTGCAATAAATCTAAAGCAGTAGATGTACTTACAATGCTTTTACCTTTATGAACACCTTTTGTTTGCTTACCCTTTTGACATGCATCACATAGTTTGGTCTTGTGGTACTTGATGCTGGGTAAGTCTCGCACTAATCCTTGGTTGGCCAACTTCCGGATGTTCTTCATATTGACATGTGCCAACCTTCTATGCCATAGCCAAGACTCTTCTTCTTTTGACATGAAACACTTAATCAAAGCATTAGTAGCACTTTTAAATGATACTTGATAAATATTATCAACCCTTGTGCCTACTAGTACCGTGTCAAGTGTGTCAATGTGTTTAACCAAGCATTGACTTGAATGAAATTTAATTGTGTAACCCGTATTACACAATTGACTGACACTTAGGAGATTAAAAGTCATCCCCTTGACTAGAAGGACATTCTTGATATGGAGACATTCGGATATATGAATGTCTCCAACTCCTACAACCTTAAGACTACCATTGTTACCAAATGACACATTACCTCTATTTTTGTTTTGAATGGTAGAAAATAGTGACTTGTCCCCGGTCATGTGCTTGGAGCATCCACTATCAACAAACCAAGTTGATAGACGCTCCCCCTTTACCAATGCCTACAAGACACGAAAGATAGATGTTTTAGGTACCCAAATCTTGGGACCTAATGCATCTACAATGAAAGACTTAGGCACCCATGCCTTTGTTACCTTCTTCCTAGTCTCATGAACCCTAGAAACATGCGATCTATGAAATTGGGTTCTTGACACTAAAGAAATAAAACTAGACTCCTTAGGTTGGTATCCTAATCCAGCCTTGTTGTAGACCGCCCTTTGGGCATTTAGAATCATGTCTAAGGTCTTAGAGCTGGTTGAGAATTTCTCAAGCATTTTCTTGAGCTTCTCAATTTCACCCTTCAAGGTTTTGTTTTCATCCTCTAGGGCCTCTTGATAAAGGTCATCGACCTCATCTTCCCTAAGGGCCCTTAATTTCTCTATTTCATCTTTTAGCAGTTTAGTTTCTGTTTTTGATTTTTTAAGGGAAGTAGACAAATGTGCAATTGTTTTATAACACTTTTCTAAATGGGAAGATGTTACCTCTTCATCATCCGAAGATGATGAAGTCGCGGCTGAAGAGCTTGAGTCCTCACTCTCGGACTCGGACTCCTCTCTTGCCATGAGGGCTAACTGCCGTGTACTCTTCTCCCTCTTCTCTTCCTCAGATGAACTTGAAGAAGACTCATCCCATGTAGCTTTTAGAGCCTTCTTCTTCTTGACTCTTTCCTCCTTCTTTTTGGCTCGTTCCTCCTTCCTTTTTAATTTCGGACACTCGCTCCGATAGTGTCCCTTTTTGCTGCACTCATAACATGTAACATTAGTTTTGTCAATATTTTGTTCACTAGGTTTACCTTTCCTTTGTATCTTCTGCTCCTTCTCATGATTCTTCTCACGAAGTTGGCCATCTCGCTTGATGATGATTCACCTTCATCATCGGACTCGGAGGAGGATGAAGATGAAACAATTTCTTTCTCCTTCTTCTTTTCTTTCTTCCTTCTTCCCTCCTTGCTCTTTTCTTCTGCAACCAAAGCAATACCTTTCTCTTTTTGCCCTTTGTTAGCAAGTTCATGTAATTCCATTTCACAAAAAAATTCATCTAACTTAACAGTGGAAAGATCCTTGGATACCTTGTAGGCATCCACCATGGATGACCACAAGGCATTCCTAGGAAAAGCTTTTAGAGCATACCTTACGAGGTCACGGTTTTCTACTCGTTCATCCACCGAATGGAGACCATTGATGATCTCCTTGAACCTTCCATGTATCTCACTTACAGTTTCATTTTCCTTCATGACAAGGTTCTGTAGTTGGTTTAGGAACAAATCCCTCTTGGCGATCCGAGAGTCTCGAGTCCCTTCTTGGAGCTCGATGAGCTTGTTCCATAGATCCTTCGCACTTGTGAAAGGACCAACCTTGACAAGTTGATCCTTGGCTATCCCACATTGCAAAGTGACAACCGCCTTGGCATCGGCTTGTCCCTTGCGAGTTTGCTCGGTTGACCATCTCGATGAGTCAAGTTCCTTACCTTCTTCATCCTTTGGAGGTGAGAATCCCTCCTTGACGGAGAACCACATGGAGATATCGGTCTTGAGGTAATACTCCATGCGGCTCTTCCAATACTGGAAATCTGCTCCATCGAAGAAGGGTGGTCTGTTGGTGCTGAATCCTTCCTTCATGGCCATCTTGTTGCTCCTTGGAATGTTAGTCCAGATGAAGAGCACCAGGCTCTGATACCACTTGTTGGGATCTTAGATGGCTAGAGGGGGGGTGAATAGCCTCTTTGAAAAACACTAAACAGAAATTTCTTCAAGAACTTTGTTAGCACAGCACAGCGGAAATAAAAAAACTAAAACGAAAGAAAACAAACACACAGCAGACACAAGGATATACGAGGTTCGGGGATAACTTGCCCCTACTCCTCGGCGTGTCCGTAAGGAGGACGACTCCTTGATCTTTCGGTAGATCACACCCCGGACAAGATCCGGCTAAAGATGTCTCCTTCTCGGTGGAGCAACCTCTCAACAAAGTCTCAGATGATTATAGATTTAAGCACAAGACTTACAGTGGCTGAGAAAAATATTAAGATGAGCTTACAGCCACGCGGAGAAGAGAACAGAGCAAAGAACGCACAATCAACCTTCTCAGCAAAGAGCTCACAGCTTCACCAACTTGCTTTCTCGAAGGCTTGATCACAAAAGATAGAGAATTCAGAATTTTCCCTTTCTGAACTCCTCTTCTTCCTTCTTATGTCTCTCTGCTTCACTGGCTCGAATCACCGCCGTCTGCAGAATCGCTGCTGCCAGCCATGCGTAGCCAATCACCTCTCCTCCTCTTCTGATTCTCTGAACACATGCCAATGGAAATCACTGGCGTCTCTGGATACCAACCAATGGGAAGAAGTCAAACTGAGCAGCCCAATCGTAATCGGATTTCGCCAGTGAACATTGATGCCCCAAATGTATTTGTTGCAGCAAATTACAGTGAAAAGGGTACTTGTCTCCTTCTCTTAATGAAGCTTAATTTGAATCCAAACATGAGAATGTGACCTGCAACCTGCAAGCTAGAAAGACTCACAAGAAATGGTTAAAAGCAGATAGGTGAATACAAATACGGCAATCGAAAAAGTGCATGCAAAAACAATACCGTGGGTGGTGCCCGCATCAACCACGCTTCTGATCATCGCCGATCGGTGCGGACCGATCAGAACTAATCTGATCGGTCCCCGCACCGATCAGCGTCGCTCTTTCCGGTGCGCGGCCGATCGGTCGGCGGACCGATCAGCACTAATCTGATCGGTCCCGGACCGATCAGATGTCGCCGTCCGATGCTTAAAGCCTCGATCGGTCTCCGCATCGATCAATAAAATCTCGAGAGGCTATCGATTGATTTCGATCGGTCCCGCCGATCGGTAAAATCACGAGCTCGATCGATTTCGATCGGTCCGCGATCGATCGAAACGCTCGAGCCAGCGATCAATTCTGATCGGTCGGCCGGCACCGATCAGGTATAAAGCATTTCCTTTGGATCGGTCCGCGGACCGATCGGTGTCTCACTGATCGGTCTGCCGACCGATCCAGCTTCTTGACTCAGTCCGGGTCGAGCCCTCTCTGACCTAGTCCGGAGAAACGAGCTCCCTAGCTCTCTCCGACTTCATCTGGTCCTAGAGAACGAGCTACCGAGCCCTCTCTGACTTCGCATGCCAAGCTTCCTTCTTGGACTTTTCAACACCAGATGTCCGATCACCCTTGATCTATCTGGATTTTCCCTTGCCTGGCTTCACTCACCAGGACTTGCCAACTGCCTAACATCCCAGTTAGGACTTTCCCACTGCCTGGCTTCACTCACCAGGACTTTCCAACTGCCTAACATCCCAGTTAGGACTTTCCACTCGTGCCAAGCTCCCTGCTTGGACTTCTCCAGTGCCAAGTCTCCATACTTGGACTTTTTCCCGAATCAGGTCAACCAAGTCAACCTAGATTAGTAATTAATCTGAGTTAAATATCTGATACAAACTTAAATCAGTGTCAACAGCAAAACAACATCCAGGTCAGACTGTATCAACAGTTCGGAGATAAATTGCTCCTACTCCATGGCTGTCTGTAAGGTAGACGATCCCGATCCTTGGGTGGATTAGCCCCCGGCAAACTCCGGCTACTCAAGCAACTCTTTATGGGTGGAGAAACCTAACCACAACACCAACCAAGAACAATTGGACACAAGAGAACCTTGAGCACTTTGGTGACTACTAATCAGGTTTTAACCAAGTCTAATTTCGTCAACTTTGGTCGGCCATTCCAAGCTTTATTATATAGAGCTTGAGAAATCAGCAAGGTTGATTTTACCATTACCAGTCGATTGGTCCTTGCATCAGTCAACTAGTGCCAGCCCAACGACACTCCAACGGCTCTTTACCAATCGACTGGTGCTTTAGTTGACTGGTGCCTGGCCGTTCGAGCACAAAATATCTCTGTGCTCACCACTAGTCGACTGATCCCAGTACCAGTCGACTGGTACAACCCTAACCTTAGGGTTTCTCATCCCGAGTACATTTCTCTCGCACTCGGACCCTCACGACTCACTTGACTCTTCTTCCCAGTTTTGACCTCTTACATTCAAGCCTACTTCCTTTGGCTCTCGTCCCTCGGATGCATCCAAGCCCACGACTCGTCTCCAATGTCATCCTTCGCGTATCCCTCGAAGTCGCTTCCCGTGGCCCTTATCCTTGCTGCCTTGTCCACGGTCCCTCGGATGCTCCATCCTTCACCAGACCCGAAGCCATCAACCTGAGTCACATATGTATCCTGCAGTCCTGCACAACTCAAGTACACATATCAAATACAAGGGTGAACCTAACTTAAACCCTTTGCCCAAACACCAAAACACATGGTCCCATGGACCCTTGGGATTGCTCCAACATATCCGTCATATCATTTATATTTAGAATTAATGGCAATTTACCAAAAGGCATAGCTTGTATATTGTATTTATCAAAAGGCGTAGGGTAGTTTGGTTTATACCAAAAGATATAGGGGAAAAAATAAATTCCCAGTTTACCCCTGCCAACCTCCTGTTTTCAATCACCATTTTCCAAGCATCTAAGCCACAAATGGAATTGAAAATTAATATGCGGTTCAGATGCACATCCTCTCAACGTCTCTCTCCCTCCATCCCTCTGCATGGTTTTATAAACACGAAAGAAATATGGACCTCCTTCGCTTGTCATTCCTTGTCATGCTGGTTGGCAGGATTGCAAAAGACCAGTTAGGATTTAGTGATCCGTAAGAGTTTCAAGAGGAATCCGAAGGATAACATCATTTAAGGACGTCAGTGTTGAAGGACAAACTTCTAGCAAGAGTGAAATTAGTAGAAGAATATAGTTAAAGATTTAGCGATGTATGTATAGATTTATTACTGTAAAATAGGGTACCGATGTAAAAAAAAGTTACAGTTTGGTTACAAAAGGTGATGACAAAAATCATGTTTATTGTTTTATTGAATGTTTGTGAAATAAATATTCAACAACACCTGCAATATGATCTACTCCAATACTTAATCGATTTGCAAGGTGCTTCACTATGATGGTAGGTTTCAGCTATACCTTGCTCATGCATTTTAGGTTAATATGGTAGGTATCAGGACGTTGGGTCTGATATACGATCATATCAAGCCCACTTTCTGTCTTGATCAAAAGTTTGGTTTGATACCATATATACCTTCTCTCTCGCTCAACCCTTCATAATGATTAGGAGTTTGTATAAATCCAATTACCGTTGGTCCATCAATGTGTTTATACCAAAAGCTACTTATCGACCCAAAATTGTTTGATTACACCCATTTAACGTGTTGTTAGATTCTGTGGTTGTAAGGAATTAAATTGTGCTAACCATTTTTATTTATGCCTCTCATTCTCTCAGTGGTGGTCCTAGTTTACAAGAATTTTTTACTTCAATGCGGGCCTGATATTGGATAATATTAGGTCCACGATGGGTCTGATGTCATACCATATTAGGCCCACAATGGGTCTGATATCATACCATATCAGGCCCATCATAGGCTTGATATGGGATCATATCAGGTCCAACGTTATGTTTGGTTAAAACTTTGCATTTACATCATAAATAGCTTTTCCTTGCTCAACCCTTCCTAATGGTTGGAATTATGCAAAATTACAAAAACCTTAGGCTCATATCAGTCAGATTGTGTCACAACCAATGATAAATTATGAAAATCTAATAGATAGATCATATATTTGGTCTTTGATAAATTTGTATGTACAACAACACTTGATTATGTAGTTGCAAATTAACTAAATTAGTTTATAATTTATTTATCAGGGACAATCATATAACTGAAGAAATTCTATCTGAGATATGAAATACACTTGATACAAATTCTAGCATTGGACATAGAGCTCATGTAGGAGGATTATCCAAAACAAATATTCCATCATCTTTGGAGTATAGTGGTGTGCCTAACACAAATAGAAATAGAAGTAGTAATTTCACATTTGATCTAAATGAAGAAGCAAGTATTCAAGAAGATGAGGTTTTGAATCCTTGTACAACACTTGACGATTACTTTGAGCCTACTTGGAGTGAGGAGGAAAGGTATTATACCTTAATTGAAGAAGAATTACAATGTAATACAGATGTATAAGAATTCTTAGCTGATGATATGCAGATTGAACAATATGAAAATTTCTCCAGAGCAGTACAGTAACTTAGAGGAGGAGTTACTAATAGCTGATGATCCATATATTCTAAATTCTCGATTGCTCGAAAGGTCGATTGAAGAGGCAACATATGAGCATAAATTTTATGTTGGACAGATTTTTCCATCTCGACAAGAGTTCAAGAATGCACTTGTGAAACATGTCATGGTTAAACATATTGTTGGGGTTGCAAGGTTGCAAATATAGTCCCATATTAAAAACACATGGGAAAGATCATGGGTTTATAAGAGAAAGATATCTCCATTTGGCATAAGGCCTTTTGGATAGAGCCCAAGAGCAAAACCATGAGGGCTTAGGCCCAAAGTGGACAAGATCATGCAATTGTGGAGATATCTAAATTCTTTTCAATCCAACAATTGACATCAGAGGCCAGACTGCCAGAAGGTTTAACTGTCGACTGTGCACAAGAGCTATGAACTTATTGAGCCATGTGGATATAATATTGACCTCAAACAAAGAAAGTGGGGGATCCTATATTTGGATCAAGAGGACCAGACACTGTTGGGGTTGCAAGGTTGCAAACATAGTCCCACATTGAAAGCACATGAGAAATATCATGAGTTTATAAGAGAAAAAATATCTCCATTGGCATGAGGCCTTTTGGGTAGAGCCCAAGAGCAAAATCATGAGGGCTTAGGCCCAAAGTGGACAATATCATGCAATTGTGGAGATATCTAAATTCTTTTTGATCCTACAATTGGTATTAGAGCCCGGACTGCCAGAAGGTTTAACCGCCAACTATGCACAAGAGCTATGGTCTAATTGAGCCATGTGGGTATAATATTGACCTCGAACAAAGAAAGTGGGGGTTCCTATATTCGGATCAAGAGGACCAGACACCAGGCAAGAAGTTCTAGTAGGTCGGGTGGACCAAGGGGCAAGAAGTCCTAATTGCGGCTAGACAAGGAAGTCCTAGTTGAGCTAGGCAAGGAAGTCCTAGTAGGTCGGGTGGACTGAGGGGTAGGAAGACCTGGTGGGTCGAGGATCATATGTGGGAAGCCTGTGGTCCTTTGTTTGAGGGGGGGATTGTTGAGGTTGCAAGGTTGCAAACATAGTCTCACATTGAAAACACATGGGAAAGGTCATGAGTTTATAAGAGAAAAGATATCTCCATTGGCATGAGACCTTTTGGGTAGAGCCCAAGAGCAAAACCATGAGGGATTAGGTCCAAAGTGGACAATATCATGCAATTATGGAGATATTTAAATTCTTTTCGATCCTACAGACACCAGGCAGGAAGTCCTAGTTGTGGCTAGGCAAGGAAGTCATAGTAGGTCAGGTGGACCGAGGTGTGGGAAGACCTGGTGGGTCAAGGATCGGACTTGGGAAGCCTGTGGTCCTTTGTTTGAGGGGGGGATTGTTAGGATTGCAAGGTTGCAAACATAGTACCATATTGAAAACATATGAGAAAGATCATGGGTTTATAAGAGAAAGATATCTCCATTTGGCATGAGGCTTTTTGGGTAGAGCCCAAGGGCAAAACTATGAGGGCTTAGGCTCAAAGTGGTCAATATCATGCAATTGTTGTGATATCTAAATTCTTTTTGATCCAACACATATGAGATATAATTCAGTTGACACTCGGAAAAATAAAATAAAAGTCATCTGCTTCAATCAACCATATACATGGAGAGTAGTTGGTTAGGGGAATGTAGAGTTCATTGTTACGAAATATATAAAGGAACACAAATGTGGCACCATTAGGGAAAGTGCTGATCATCAAGCATGCTCTTCCTCCTTTGTAGCGTCTTTTGTCGACGAGCAATTTCTTGCTAATGAACAGTACAAGCCAAGTATGATTATATCAGATATAAAAGCTAGGTTTGGAGTGACCATATCATACAGAAAAGCATACATAACTCGAGAGAAAGCGATGAAAAAAGTCGTTGGAGATTATGACCAAGCATATAGAGATCTTCCACTATATCTACGTGAGTTAAGAGTTAGGGATCCTGAAACCTATGTGGCACTACACAGGAATGGGGATAATTAGTTCTAACGCTATTTTTAGGGTTTTGGAGCTTGTAGAAGAGTATTCAGGTCTTATATACGCAAATTGATTGAAATTGATGCCACACATCTAAGAGGAAAATATCTGGGTGTGTTGTTGATGGCTACAACAATTGATGCTAATGACAATGTCCTCCCAGTAACCTTTGGAATCGCTGAAGTTGAATGTGGGTTTGCATGGGAGTGGTTTTTGGATCATACAAAGAGATTCTTTACCATTGATCCAGAGTCAATGAGCATAGTATCAGATAAACATCGCAGCATTATATCAACAGTTAGGAAAGTCTACCCTACCGCCCATTATACTTTTTGTTGCCACCATATGTCTTGCAATATGGTAACAGATACTGACAGTAAGTCAGGTTTAGACTTGTTTTGGGTAGCAGCTCGAGCAAACACAACACTCCAATATGATCTCATAATACAGTCCATGCTTGAAAAAAATCCAGATGCTCATAAGTGGCTTCAGAACATTGACCCTAAAAGATGGGCTAATGCACACTTTAGTGGCAGAAGGTATATAATGCTAACCACCAATTGTGTAGAGAGTTTAAATGCTTTATTCAAGGAGACACGTGAACTTTCCATAAATAGGTTAATTGATAATACCAGAAGAAAGGTAGCTCAATGGTTCTTTAACCGTAGGGAGGAAACCTCGAAATGGTATGTTGCTTTGACACCTCATGCTACCAAAGAAATGGATTCAAGGAGGGAGAAAGTTAGATGATATAAAGTCCACCCCTACTCAATATGAAATGGAAGTAGAGACATGGGGTGCTTCATTCATTATTGAGTTGGAGAGAAAATATTGTAACTGCGGGGAGTTTTAAATTTCAGGATTACCTTGCTCACATGCAATTGCCATCATTCACCGGAACATGGATACACTCTCATATTGTGAGTATTATTTTCATTCATAGAATTGGAATGCGACATACATGGATCGTATTTACCCCTGTCGAAGCAAGGAATTTTGGTCTAGGGGAGTAAACAACATTATAGTTCTATATCCCCATAGCCTTGTGCAGTCGGGTAGGCGAAAGAAGGCACGGATCGAGTCCAAACATAATGGGAAGGTAAAAATCAAATACAACTGGTGCAAACAACTGAGCCATAATCGGAGGACCTGTAGAATGCTACCAGCCCCTGTGTTTTGACTTATTTGTAAATTGGAGGAGTTGATCCATATATTTTGACATTTTATATGTAGTACATCCATAGAATTTTAAGAAAAACAATTGTGCAAATTGATGTTACTGTTATATCTTTGTATGTAGTACTGATTTTATAATACAGTGTTATCTATGACATGATAAGTGTAAACCAACCCTAGTAAGACAGAACTAATACTTCATACCATATCTCCATTTTGTAAAATAAAAACGCGCTAGCAGTTGTGAATATTCATAAATATAATAGGTTTAGTCCATCTCTGCATTTCAATTCAACAGGTAGGGGTTGTTAATTTCAAAGTCATGTAAATATGTTTTAAACTATAAATTAGTTAAAACTTAGACAAAATGATTGTTGTTATGCTTAAAAAATAAAATTGGACATCGGTTGTCATTCATTGAATACAAATAAGGTGCACCGTTCCGTGCCAAATAGCACGGAGCAAGAACTTCTTATCCAAGGTGTATAAACTAAGTCTTGTCACCATATATACCATCTCTCCTCTCAAACCTTTATAGGGAACTTGATTTCAAGTAAATCCAAGTAACGTAGGGTCATCAGTGGGTTTTGGTCAAAACTCACTGATGGACCTAGACACCTCTGATTAGACCCATTCAAAGTCTGGTTAGATGCTGGTATTGCAAGGACTCCAACGGTGCTATCCATTACTGATGTACAACTCTCTAGGGGTGGTTGCACGGTCTGAAAAAATTTCAGCCCCATATTGAGCCTGATATGGTACCATATCAGGCCCAACGTGGGCCTGATATGAGACCATATCAGGCCCAACGTGGGTCTGATAGGTTTCAAAAGATTTGATACTATCTCTCCCTTCTATAACCTATAAACGTGCTGCCATGGGTTTAAAGTCAACAGTGTGGGGAGTAAAATATATCTAATAGTATTGGAACATAGCTTTAATCTCTGTCTAATTTTTTGACTTATAAATAAAATGGTGGTTGTTGGTTCTCGTAACTTAAAAGGTGTGCATTAAAATCCATAGCTCAACCCTTCTCAAAACCTTCCTACAGAATGAGAATTTGAAGAAAATCAAATACCCTAAAAAAAGAAGTAATATATAGAATAAAATAAATCGATATAATATGAGCTAAAGAAATTGCAATTTTGAATAACTAAAAAAATTTAGATAAAATAACAATATATATATATATATAAACTAATATTAAAGCTTCTCCTCTCTCGGTTGCTGTTCATTGAATACAAATAAGCTTCACATGTTCTGTGTCAAATGGCACGGAACAATAACTTCTTATCCAAGATGTATAGCTAAGTCTTGACACCATATATACCATCTTCCCTCTCAAATCTTCATAGGGAACATGATTTCAAGTAAATCCAAGTAACGTATGGTCGTTAGTGGGTTTTGGTCAAAATCCACTGATGGACCTAGACACCTCTAATTGGACTCATTAAAAGTCTGGTTAGATTCTGGTATTGCAAGGACTCCAACGGTGCTATCCATTATTGATGTAAAGCTCTCTAGGGGTGGTTGACGGTATGAAAAAATTTCAACCCTATATTGAGCTTGATATGGTACCATATCAGGCCCAACGTGGGCTTGATATGAGACTATATCAGGCCCAACGTGGGCCTGATATGAGACCATATCAGGCCCAACGTGGGCTTGATAGGTTTCAAAAATTTTGATACTATCTCTCCCTTCTATAACATAAAAATGTGCTACCATCGGCTTTAAGTAAACAGCGTGGGGAGTGAAATATAGATAATAGTATTGGAACATAGCTTTAATCTCTGCCTAATTTTTTAACTTAAAAATAAAATAGCGATTGTTGGTTCTTGTAACTTAAAATATGTGCATTAAAATCCATAGCTCGTATATATATATATATATATATATATATATATATATATATATATATATATATATATATATATATATATATATATATATATATATATATATATAAACTAATATTAAAGCTTCTCCTCTCTCGGTTGATGTTCATTGAATACAAATAAGCTTCACATGTTCTATGCCAAATGGCATGGAGCAATAATTTCTTATCTGAGGTGTATAACAAAGTCTTGACACCATATATACCATCTCCCCTCTCAAACCTTCATAGGGAACCTGATTTCAAGTAAATCCAAGTAGCGTAGGGTTATTAGTGGATTTTGGTCAAACCCCACTGATGGACCTAGACACATCTGATTGAACCCATTCAAAGTCTGGTTAGATTCTGGTATTGCAAGGACTCCAATGATGTTATCCATTATTGATGTACAGCTCTCTAGGGGTGGTTGCACGGTCTGAAAAAATTTTAGCCCTATATTGGGCCTGATATGGTACCATATCAGGCCCAACGTGGGTCTAATATGAGAACATATCAGGCCCAACGTGGGTTTGATATGAGAACATATCAGGCCCAACATGGGTCTGATATAAAATCATATCAGGCCCAACGTGGGCCTGATAGGTTTCAAAAATTTTGATAATATCTCTCCCTTCTATAACTTAAAAACGTGCTACCATGAGATTTAAGTCAACAACGTGGGGAGTGACATATAGCTAATATTAATGGAACATAGCTTTATTGTTATTAAATACAAATAAGGTGCATCATTCCATGTCAAATGGTACAGAGCAAGAACTTCTTATCCAAGGTGTATAACTAAATCTTGACACCATATATACCATCTTCCCTCTCAAACCTTTATAGAGAACCTGATTTCAAGTAAATCCAAGTAGCGTAGGGTCATCAGTGGATTTTGGTCAAAACCCATTGATGGACCTAGACACCACTGATTGGACCCATTCAAAGTCTGGTTAGAATCTGGTATTGCAAGGACTCCAACGGTGCTATCCATTACTGATGTATAACTCTCTAGGGGTTGTTACACGGTCTGAAAAAATTTCAGCCCCATACTGGGTCTGATATGGTACCATATCAGGCCCAACGTGGGCCTGATATAAAATTCTGATACTATCTCTCCCTTCTATAACCTAAAAATGTGCTATCATGGGCTTTAAATCAACAGCGTGGGGAGTGAAATATAGCTAATAGTAATAGAACATAGCTTTAATCTCTGCCTAATTTTTTGACTTAAAAATAATAGTCTATTAAAAAGTGTGCATTAAAATCCATAGCAACACGGGAATTTGATTAACCATAATTTTAATTTACACAAACAGTATATCATTACAATAATAGTCTATTAAACATTTTTAATTACAAATATTCTATTTCTATTCCATTTCTACATTTTTAAGTTTTTGTCAGACATTATTTTATGTCCAAGCTAAATCTATAAGCTCTCATTTCAGCTTTTATAAAGTTCGTTGATCTCTGAAACATCAAACTCTCTACATAGTGCATCATAAAAAAAGCACAATCTAACCTAGAAGAAAAAATAATATAATTGTGAGAGTCTATTGTGAGGTAAAGAAGACGGAACATACAAAAATACTTACAATTTACTTTGTGTGGGGCCATTAACTTGAATCATTTTAAAGTCTCTCCCAGAGAAAGGTGCTAATTCTTTATGCCATATGTGATAGTATGACCAGTTTAACTCCTTAAAAAATAATACTTACATATAAAAGACAATAGTAATTAATACACAACCAACTCTTTTATATATATATATATATATATATATATATAATATAATACTTACAGTTTGATCAAAAATAGCAGTGTAATTTTCTGTGATGCCGAGAGAGTTATAATGAATTATATGACCTTCCTCTAGGTCTATGACCAATAGATGCCAATGATCATCTTCATTATTTAGAGGATAGAAAATATATCTAATGAGCTTATCTTCATCAGTTTCTACACTTTGTTTTAATGCCTCCACATGCTTCATTCCAAACAGTTCCTATGTAAATAAGATATCTAATGAGTCGGCTGCATCCACTCTATATAAAAAACACTCTACCATGAGATAAAAGACATACTCAAAATCCAACCCCACAAAATATGGATGGGTAGTATGGTGAGTTAGAGTTTTTGGCTTCATTAGCAAGAATAGTCCAATAAGCATTTATGCAATCCCCATTGGTGCATTGAGTTCAATCAAATATCGTCATAAGAGATTGCATATCTAAAGAGAAAGTATCGTTCAACCATATTAGAAGCACTGTCACCCTATATACAAAGATACAGTTAATGGTATTTATTAAGTTAACACTAATATATTATTAAACTCCAGTAAAAATCATTCATTAACATCATTATGCAATTATGCTACCAACTAACTTACTTTAACTGATTGAACTCCATTAATGCATCGACTATCACACCATCTTTAGTCTTCTTAAAAAATATCTTCGCTTGTTGTAATAATTAAAATACTAATATGTCATTAAGGATTATAAAATAACAACTTACGTACAGACAACCCTACCTTCAATATTTTGATCTTCACCTTCTTAGGTTCATCACATTTTATTTTCATATGTGATGAACTTGTCTCTTCGGTCTTTGATGGTGCAGGAATGTCTGGTTCTACAGCATGTACAATTTGTTTGCCTTTTTTTTTTTTAATATAATCTGATTTTAGACTTCTCTGAGTTCTCTTTCTTTTGGGGCCTAGTACAAAATTAGTTGGTAGTCTAGGTAGATTAGGGTCTATGCCTTCTTTATTCATGGTAGTGGACGCTCGTGCCTCTACTGAGACCTTGCTTTGTATGACTTTTTGGAGCTCTTTAATTTTATTTTCAGCATCGGCTATGATTTTGTCCTTTACAATTAAAATTCTGTTATCCACGACAACATTGCTAGTGTCAGCCTTGTTGCCACTTCTATCCCGTTCCTCACGCAGTTCACTTATTTGTAGATCTTTTTCTTTAAGCATAGACTCTGTGTCAACAATTATAATATCCTTTGCTGCTAAGAGACTATCCTTTTCATTTATAACTGTTGCTATGTTGTTATTAGCATCCTCCAAACTTTTAGTAGCTTTATGTAATTATTGATTTAAACTTTCAATTTTTTCTCCCTTTTCCTTGCACAGACTACAATCTACTGTATCTACACACTACAGTATACCTTCTTCACCTTGATGAGGAGATCCTTGCCCAACCAACTCAAGAGCTTCAGTTGGCGGAGCCCAGTTTGGTAGTAAATCCAACTCTGACTTTGCCGACATTAAATCTACAAAAATTTTATCTGCAGTTACACGGTCTATCAACTTTTTAACTGTGTCAACATGGTAGTTAGGCCAACTCCACCATAGTATTCTAGAAAATTGTTCAGGATGGTCTAGATCAATGATGTTGATGTGCTCACACACCCATACCTACAATATGATTATAAAAATAAATCATATTCATAACCAATATCGTGAGATATATATAATCGAACTTACAGCCAAAATATTTGAAAATCCCTTGAGCAAGGGGACCTTGGGCATTGAATCATAAACTAGTGATTTTGGTCTCAATGTAAGCTCCAAGTCAATGGCTTCTAATTGAGGAGCCATGAAATTGTATACTAAATTGCACCAGTTAAACCTAACTAAGTTGTCAAAATCATCTACACAGTTAATTAAGGAGAGCACATGTACTCTAAGAATACTGCTACTACTACAAAACAAAACTATTGCAAAAAAAAATATAGGATATAAAGCTGACAGTACATTTTGTCATTTGATCTCGACTTCATTATCAATTTCTCCAAATGTTTGGCAGAACAATCAGAATCTTGGAAAAACTCCATGTACAGTGCGCTGGAGGCCTCATTTAAATCGAGACGAACTATCTCTCCATTGTTGGCTAGGCCTAGAATCAGTGCAACATCTACCTTTGTAAATTTCAGTTTCTTCCCATGGAAGATATAGTTTTGTTCCGCCTGATCTCAATTATCAAACATATTTTGGACCTGAGCTCTTACAAAAGACCTATTAGGGAGGTCGAGGATCCATGAAAAAGGTGTGTCTTGAATCTTCTGTTCTTGTTCTATAATCGGTTTAACAGAAGAAATAAATTTTCTGAAGTGACAAATGCTACTTTTCCAGTTCATTCTTTTAGTTCTTCCTCTGTTGACATAACTTGGATAACTTGGTCGAGCAGCACTTCCACTTGTCAACGCTCCTTTTGTAACCATTCTGAACTTAGCTACGATATGATTACACACAGAAAAACAACTCTTAAATTCTGTAATAATGACTATGCTCTTATTCTAACATACCCTTAACATTAACACAAACCCTAGGTGAAACTGTTAGAGAAACAACCACTAAATTAGCAACGGAGCTACATACGAAATAGATGGTTGGATGCCGGTGATGCTAGAGTCACGCCTTGAACGGAGCTATGTAGGATGCCTTCGAGAAGAAGATGACAGCCGAAGAAGGAGAGTGCGAGCTTTTGCTTTGAATAAAACGTGGGCATGATATATCGCATATTTTTATTATGCAATTATTTTTTTATTTAATTTGTGATTTTATTGTTAACACATTTAAATAAAAATATTAATTTGGGTATTTAATATTACATTCTTTAATATTATAAAAATATTTTGAAATCTATTAGGCCCACGTTGGGCCTGATATGGTTTTATATCAGGCCCACGATGGGCCTGATATGATACCATATCAAGCCCAATATGAGGGTGAAATTTTTTTAGACCATACAACCACCCCTAGAGAGTTGTACATCAATAATGGATAGCATCGTTGGAGTCCTTGTAATACCAGAATCTAACCAGACTTTGAATGAGTCTAATCAGAGATATCTAAGTCCATCAATGGGTATTGACCAAAACTCACTGATGGCCCTACGCTACTTGGTTTACTTGAAATCAGGTTTCCTATGAAGGTTTGAGAGGAGAGATGGTATATATGGTGACAAGACTTAGTTATACACCTTGGATAAGAAGTTCTTGCTCTGTGCCATTTGGCACAAAACATGTGAAGCTTTTAGTTACTGGATTAACAACCAATTTTTTAGTTTACTCTTAACTTAGTTACTTTGGAGTTCCTTAATTACATGCCTAATTCAAATTTCAGTTTAACAGAACCTTGTACACTTGAAACCGAGTGTTGGACCTATCCTATTTTGATTTCAGGAAAAACCCATCCGTTACAAAGTTTTAAGTTTTCAGAAGATAGATATGATGTGCAGTTTAAGTTATATAAATTACGTCTCTTTTCAATGATAAGCACCATCCTGATAATTTGGATATTGTGATTTTTAGTTCACTAATCACTATGCAATAGTATTATTATTCCTGTGACAGTTTAGTATACTCTTCTCATATCATAAATATCATTGTATTAAACAACATAGACTACATACAAAGATATAAAACTACCAACACTACGTAATTGTACCTTTACATTCCCTACCAATTTTTTGGCTTACAACACTATGGATATTTTATCCAATGTTTTACAGAACTTATCCCTCAAAATTGATACAATTACATCAATTCTAATTTTTTCATGTCTCCTTGTTTGAAATCCATCTTCATATCGTATAGAAGACATCGAATGTATTGGATCACAAAGAAACCACAGTCAAGGCTGTAAATAACATCACCAATTTAATGTACAATATTTTATATCAATATTTTCTATTCACACTATTTGCTCGACTTACCTAGCTTTTTGTTGTGGACATTCTATTGTGCGAGACATCCATTGATCAAAGGGATGATGCCTTTCAAATTTTGGATCAATAAAAGCAAGGTGCTCACGACTATAGAGTTTTAAATCTGATACTTGTAAGATTGAAGAGGAAATTTAAATTTTACATCAACTAGCTTTTATACTACAAAACAAACGTACACATGAATATTGGATGCTCACCGCTGCATCAAATTCATATTTGTACTTTCTTCCACTTGCTAGAGAATTGTAATGATTGAACGTCAGTGATTTGGTGTCCACCATCAACAAGTGGAAGTGTGCATTATCACTGCACAAAGGTATAAAAATATACCTAACCTCTTCATCTTCTGTATCTGTCTTTATCAGTTGTTGGAAGGCAGCCTTGCTTGAGAATTTTATTAATGACTACAAATATGCAAAGTCATATATACTTAACCAAATAATAAAATATATTCAAATTTTAACTATTCTCAAATCGATTCCTTACTGTGAAGAAGGTTGAACAATAAATAGACTTGTTGTATGTCCTACCAGATGAGGATGCCCCCCTAAATAGAATTTTACAATACGTGTCAATTACTTCCCCATTTGTCAACATCTCTCCATTCACCGGATAAGATGGAATACACATTTAAACTAAAGGGTGGTTCCTCCCAAACTAATTCATTTGTAAACCTACAAAGTAAATCAATGATTATAATTCACAAAATTTAATTAGAGGACCATATAATTATCTAAATTATAAAAGCATATAATTGTCTTGACTTATCAATTAATTAAATCAACTATGTAATTCACATACTTTAGTTTCTCCAACACTTTTAACAAGTACGCTACATCTTCATCTTATTTTTTTTTCAAAGTCTTAATTGCTTCTTCACAAACTATGCCCATCAACATAAAAGGAATTTAATTAATTATTTAAATCAAACAAATTACTATAAAATTAGCAAATATCAACTTACATCAATGGCTTGTTTCCTCATTTTGTTATGTGTGGCAATCCTATCTGCATCCTTCTCTGTCTCTTCTTCAGAATTATCTTCGTTTAATTGTACAATGTCTCTTTCTTCTTCCATATCATCCACATTAATTTTTTCCTTTCCCCTTCTCTAGAACATCAGGTTCTTTTACAAATTGTTTTCCCTCTCCTTATCTTGAAACGTTCTCCGTAGGCTCACATATTTGTATATTTCTCCATTGCCTCTTAGGTAAAATTTTTAGCCACAATGGACTATCAATTAGAGTATCCCTGTAATCATAGCGACTTACTGTCACGTCCTTTCCTACTTCTTGTTGCAAAAGCTACTGGTTCACATTGAGGATCATCTACAGATTCGCTATGTTGAGATTACATGCCTTTATTTTCTAATATTTTAAGTAATTCTTTCACCCTATCATTCAAATGCATGTTCACCATTGTTAGCTCCTTAATTCTGTTTGCTTGAATAATGCAATTATAACATTCCTTATTACTTTGGCTTCCTTCTTCATTTACTTCAAATTATGATGTCTCCATTACACGTGGAATGTCATCAACGCCAACAAGGTTCTCAACCAATGATTTCTCATATTCGGTAGGGATTAGGTCAATCATAACCTGTCAAATTATTAAAGCACATGTTAAAATAGGATTTTTAACCTAACTAAAGTCATAGTAATGAAAATTTATCTTTTCAAATGAGACTCGATCGAACAAATCCCTCAACTTACTAATATGTGAAAAAATATTCCTCCACTTATTTATTTTTGCTCCTTCTATTTAGTATGATTTTTGGATTGGAACATGCTCCAAAAACCATGTCTGATTCACCATCACAAGTGTTAACTATTCATACATGTCCGCAAATTATTGTTAAATTTAACATCATTTATAAACTTACTGTCAAAAGACCAGCAAAGCCCTTTAAGTAAGGGAGGTTGGTGTTAGCATATATTGTCCGAGTTGACGAAAATATGTCCCTAATCTTGATAATTGAGGAGCCATAAATTCATGGATGGCTTCAACCCAGTTGAATATAGCAAGATTTTCAAAATCATCTACTATATCTATAAGACATAACGGGACCTTATATGTATTAGAAGAAAATAAGACACAAACAAATATATACAAAATATAAAATTTGCAAAATAATAAAACATCATCTTCTCCTTCAACGCGATTAACATAAAATTTAAGTTACTCCTCAATTTTTGATCTAGTCACTTTTTTTTTTTTTTTGAGAAGTATGTTAGAAAGAGGTCACCGGATGCTTTATTTGAATTGATCAGAATCGAAGCACCTCGTCTGCAATACCAAGCAGCAATGAAACGTCTCTTCTTGTGAAAGCAACCGGAACACCTAACCAAGTTAAATGATTAGTTGACATCTACGAACATATATATAAGTATTAGGCACACCGTCGGCCTGATATGATCATATCAAGCCCACGTTAGGCCTGATATGAGATCGTATCAGGCCCACGTTAGGCCTGATATGATGTCATATCAGGCCTACGTTAGGCCTGATATGATGTCGTATCAGACCTACGTTAAGCACCTTAGTCTGCAATACCAAGCAGCAATGAAACGTCTCTTCTTGTGAAAGCAACCGGAACATCTAACCAAGTTAAATGATTAGTTGACATCTACGAACATATACATAAGTATTGAGCACACCGTGGGCCTGATATGATCATATCAAGCCCACGTTAAGCCTGATATGAGATCATATCAGACCCACATTGGGCCTGATATGATGTCATATCAGGCCTATGGTAGGCCTGATATGATGTCGTATCAGGCCTACGTTAGGTCTGATATGATGTCGTATCAGGCCCAATGTGGGCCTGATACAATCCCATATCAGGCCTACGTTGGGCCTGATATGATATCGTATCAGGCCCTCGTTTGCCATAAGACCCCACTATCAGTGCATTAACTGACTAAAATATTCACCTTTGTAAAATATTTTATTTTACTATACAACTACTTAGTGATTAAAATACAAAATTATAAATTATACCTGAGAATCTAAAGGTTTGGATACTTAAATCCCAATTTTGAAATATATTGGCCAAAATACTACGGATATGTTGTATATCTTGTATGTCTAAAAAAATACTAAAGGGTGATTGTTTGATCAATGCTGTGTCGGTCATGTAAAATAACAGATCCATTATGTCTTCCTTTCTTTGTGGATCCTTAAAAAAAACTTTTAAAGTGACCTAAGACACTGTTCTAATGCAGTTTCTGTCCAACATCAATTGAACCCTATAATTTAGAAAAATTAAATTTTTTTAATCATATTCGTTGTGTTTTTCAAAATCACATAGTTTCTAAACTATCTTTACAGATATTTGAAGTGGAGAGGATGATACATCCGATCCATTTCTTTGCGCCATTATAAATAGAGATTATTGACGGAAACCCTAAAACCCTTCACTGGAGCCTCGCGAACACTGTGGATTTTTAGGTCGAAATGCTTGATGTCGCTTGAAAGAGACACGAAGACACTTACGTCGGGTTTCACTAGGGGACGATTTTGCCACAAATTTAAGTTGCAATCGGAGAGTTACGAAGAGCGAGAACCGCATGCACGAGTTGAGAGAGAGAGAGAGAAAAATAATCGCACAATTATTTTTAAATCAAAATGATTCAAAATGTGATTCGGATGCCTGGAAATCACGATAGAAGAGGGGAGGTTAGCGGGCGGGTTAAAATGAGAATTTCATATTACTTAACTACATCCTTTAATAAATACATAATTACGATATGTTTTTTTGATAAATTTTTTATTGTATGTATGTCTTTTGATAAATTGTCATAGAATTAATCTGATGAAATTAAATATTTAAATTATAGGGGAAAAAATTTTATAGTGAGATTAATCTGTAGAGTCGTTAGTATGAGCATGATTATGATTTACCATGACCACTATGATGGTGGTGATCATGGTGGTAGTGGTGATGGTGGTAAGTGGCCCACGATCGCGCAGCCACCGCCGCCGCCATTTCCACTGTCAACCTCACATTGTGTGTCTTCTTCTCCTCGCTCCCTTCGCCTATAAATGGCAGCGGATGCAGAGGCCGAATCTGGCACACGATTCACAACTCACAAGCTCAGCTCGTTCTCACCCACTGGCGTTACACATCCCTTCTTTCTTCGCTTCCTTCCGCTCCCGGAGCCGACAGTAAATTTCAGCTTTGAATTACGCCGTATTGGGCAGAGGAAGCTTAGCCGATCGAGATGGTGGTGGTAGTGGCGCCGTCGGTGGAGGAGAAGAGAGAGGGCGGCGTGGTGCTGATCAGGGAGTACCAGGCGGACCGCGACCGTGAAGCGGTGGAGAACTTGGAGCGCATGTGCGAGGTCGGGCCAAGCGGCGGGGGCGGCATGTCCCTCTTCACCGACCTCCTCGGCGACCCTCTCTGCCGCGTCCGCCACTCGCCGTCATTCCTCATGCTCGTTCGTCCTCCCCTTCTTCTTCTTCTTCCCCCTCTGTTTCCCCCGTTTTACTCTCTCTCTGATCGGGTTCTAAACGTTTCTGCAGGTGGCGGAGATCGCGATCGGACAGGAGAACAGAGCAATCGTCGGCATCATTCGCGGCTGCGTCAAAATCGTAACTTGCGGCACCAAAAAGCCTCGTCTCGCCGCCGGCGATCCTGCTGGCGCTTCCCCTGTTCCCATTTACGCCAAGGTTGCCTACCTCCTCGGCCTCCGCGTCTCCCCCTTTCACCGGTATCTCTCACGCCTGTTCGTCTCCTCCGTGATTCGAATAGTTTTGGAAGTAATTTTGCGTGTCGATCGATTGATTGCGTTAGGCGGAAGGGGATTGGGCTGAAATTGGTGGAGAGAATGGAGGAGTGGTGCGAGGAGAAGGGAGCGGAGTACGCGTACATGGCGACGGAGAAGGACAACGAGGCGTCGATCCAGTTGTTCACCGGGCGGTGCGGGTACACCAAGTTTCGCACGCCGGCCATCCTCGTGCAACCCGTGTTCGCCCACCGCATTCCGCTCCCCGGCGCCTCCGTCGTCCTCCGCCTCCCCAGCGCCGACGCCGAGGTGCTCTACCGCCGCCGGTTCGCCGGCACAGAGTTCTTCCCCCGCGACATCGACGCCGTGCTCCGCAATCCCCTATCGCTCGGCACCTTCCTCGCAGTCCCGGCCGGTTGCGCCGCCGCGGGGCGGTGGCAGGGAGCAGAGGCCTTCCTCGAAGCGCCGCCGCCGTCGTGGGCGGTGGCCAGCGTGTGGAACTCCAAGGCGCTGTTCCGGCTGGAGGTCCGCGGGGCGGCGCGGTGGCGGCAGGCGCTTGCGCAGGCGACCCGCGCAGTCGACCGGGCCCTCCCGTGGCTCCGCATCCCGTCGGTGCCGGACCTCTTCCGCCCCTTCGGACTCTACCTCGTCTACGGCCTCGGCGGCGAGGGCTTCGCGGCACCCGACCTCACCCGCTCCCTCTTCCGCCACGCGCACAACATGGCCCGCCGCGACGCCGGCTGCCGCGTCGTCGCCGCTGAGGTGGCCGCCTGCGACCCCCTCCGCCACAAGATCCCCTACTGGCGCCGCCTCTCCTGCGCCGAGGACCTCTGGTGCCTCAAACGCCTCGCCGGAGAGTACGGCGAGGGCGGAACCCTCGGCGACTGGACCAAGGCCCCCCCGCCGCCGTCCATCTTCGTCGACCCCCGTGAATTCTAATCCCATAACGTAACGGTGGACCCACAACACGGGATATCCGTTATGTAAAGCGACACGAAATGGCCTTTTACATAACGCTTTTTATTCCTTTTTTTTCCCTCCCTCCCTTTAGATTTCCTTGTAACGGTTGGAAAGGAGAGAGAGAGCACCTCATGAGATATGGCAATCCATGAAAGCAAAAGAAGAAAGATATGAAAGAACTATAACTTGTCCTTTTGTTATCTAATGTGAGGTCTTGAACGCTTGTATTCGTTTTTTTTTCTTTTTTATGACAAGGAATTTAACAAGATATTGACATATTTCTTGTGGCTCCTTTGTTATAAGTTGGCAACTCTTCAATTGAAGAGATTTTAGCATATCCTTTTGCGAATGATAAATATCTTTGACAATAAGGGGATGTCTAGAAGTGACCACAAATTAAGATATTATAGAAATGCAACAAATGTCAAAGTCATCCTCAAGCCCTTCTTGATAATGTGTTCGATCCTAACTACTAATGTCCTCTCCCTCTACCATATGTTTGTTCACATGATTCATGTAATAAACTCCTTTTCTACCACACATTTGTTGAAGTTCCTTCTCTATGCTTCACATTGGCCCTATATAGCCTTTGCTTACTCGAACTATTTGGACCTCCTTTATCGCTACATAAGTTACATAGCCCTTGACTTCTATGCTTTTCTAACTCTGATCTCATCAACCAACTTCTCACCCTCCTCGCCCTCGTGTCATCACTACTCATCCACCAGTGCCGAATTTCACATTCCTCAAAACTATTCACCATCCTTTTCTATACCATCTTTAAAAATAAATAAGCTATTGAATTAGTTGTTCAAACTTAATTTAATTTTTACTTTCAAGTTTAAACTTGATTTGAAGGGAAACTCTTAATTCGAGTTTGTTGATTGTTTGTAATTTTTATATTTTAAATTTATTTAGTGGTTACTCAACTTGATATTATAAGTTTATTTATTTATTTTAATAGTTTTTTATTTATACACAAGTTTGATAAGAAAATTATTGACGAACATAGTGAAAAATATTATTTACTAGTATTATTTTTATATAATTCATAATCTCTATTTTTAAACTTATTTATGTAATTTAATAAATTATTTAAATTTATTTATTTATTTAATTGACATGTAACAACGTAAATAAATTCTTATCGAGCCCACGATTTATTTTTCATCGGTCGTCTTTTTCTCAGGAATTCCAAGGGTTTCGCGCTCTGCTTCGGTCTGGCGGCGATGACCTTGTCTCCCTGGCCGGCGGAGGTGCTCTCGCTGTTCCGTTCCCTCTTCCGCACGACGAGCAAGTTCTCCACTACAACATTCGAGAGTATGCTAAGAGGCGGACGGTCGACGGGTTCCGCGACAACTTCGGGTTTTCGGACCCGTCGTCCGTCGCCGCGGCCTTCGCCGACGGAAACTCTCAGCTCGAGGTGTCGAAGAGGCAGGTGATAGTGTACTATCTCTACGCTCCCGAGGTAAAGAGCATCATGGAGGCGAGTCTGACTGTGATATACCTCGTCCGAAGGTACGCCATTTATGCTGGTAATCTAGGGCTCTTGAATTTAACTTCTTTTATGTATGAAAACTGCGCCTTTGTATGTCATGGTTAAAGATAAATGTATGGCATTGAGTTTTTTTTGTTTGTTTGTTTTGAATCCACTTTCCCGCTCTCGGAATTTCATAACAGAAGTGGGTGTGAGTGTCTCAAGAAGCAAATTTTTATCATGTTTTATCTTTTCATCCACATGTTTGGTTCCCTATTGCTTTTATGTCTATGTTGATCAAGTGGTGTCTTTCCCATCTATTTTGAGCTCATCTCTATGAAATTTATCCATTGAGCTCTCTCCAAGGATGCATGACAAGTAATGTTCAATTAATGAGATCATTTTTTTTTCATTGTATTGAATAGTGTTTCTTCTCCCTCTACCCCTTACATTTTCCACTCTAATAGATTCAACTTTTCTAATTATTAGGCATTTAGATCTTCTTTGAACATGTTTATACTATTTCAACATTGTTTTCTTTCATTTAATCAATTATTAGGGCTACTCCTAATTGCACTTGAATATTGGTATTTTATATTTTCTTAGTAATTTCACGCGTTCATCCTAACATCTTCATCTCTGCTATACTAATTTTTTTAATAGTTGGTTCCACACAATCACATCTGCTGTTCCACAAAGTATTACAGGTAATACTGCAATTTTATATACTTTTTTCCTTTTAGCTTAAGGACGTGATGATCAAAGAAGACTTCAGATGGTCCTCTTCGTTTCAATTGTCATTCTTAATGCTATTAATGATATATTCATCAATATTCTTTTTTGTGATCGAACATAGATCTGAGATACCTAAAAGTTTACTTATAGAGAATTCATGTCTATCCATCCTAACTATTCCATCGATTCTTTTCTTATTACTGAAAACCTAAAGTTACATTTCATATATCCAGTTTTGGTCTCACTTATCATAAAACATATGGTAAACTCCACAATCTGAGCTTCAGAATAAATTTAGTTACACTTTATCAATTCACTCAATATCATTGGAAATAACATAACATAATAAGAATGCCAAATTTTTTGTAAGGATTCTTTTACAACAACTGTGAAGTAAATTCTTTACTATTAAAGCCCACTCATGTTTATGGTTCCTACTTTCAAGGGAATAAAGAATATATGCTTGAGCATCATATTTTGGTGTAGTTGTCATATAGGAACTAGAACAGATCTAAAACTTGTGTGAGTGGATTTCTTTTGAACTGGGATTAAGGCAACCAGACTGATGAAAATTAGAGGTTGAATTACTTGATGGCGGAAACAGCTTTCCTTATAGTCATTGGAATTTCCTTTCTGAATTGGTTGAGAAACAGAGAATTTGAAGTTCTTAATCTCCTTTAAAGCAAATGAGTGAAGCAGACGGTGGTTTTGGGGGATCTTGTTTGAAGCATTCTACAAACAAAGTTGGAACGAATGCTTACATTTATACAGCTCTTCAAACTATTAGTTTCACTGTTTGTGCATAATAATGACTATTATCTATATGAATTACAACAACAATAAAGCTTTATCACACTAGCTGGGGTCGGCTATATGAATCATTTTATGCTATTGAACTCTATCTCCTACTATATCATCATCTATACTTAAATAAATATTATCTAGTTTTATTGTTATTAATTAAGTCTTTTTTGGTCTTCCTCTTTCTTGTTTGATTTGTGTTTATCATAGTTCCACATCGCCTAACTAAAGCATTTATTGATCATCTAAGTACATGTCCATACCATCTTAAATGTCTCTCGGAGTTTTCCATTTACTATTTGTATGTCTTACTTACCATATTATCATATATTAGTTAATATGCCTATAAATTAGCTAATTGTCAATTAACCTAATTATAGTTTCCTAAAATAGATTCCTAGTTTATATATAATTATGCCTTACTCTTCAATAAAGATTACGAATTCTTTTTATCTCAAATAATATGATATCAGAGCAACTTCGAAATTAGAGTTCCATCTCCGCCTCTTTTACCTCTCACGTGCTTTCATATCGATGGCGCGTCATTGCCTCATCGTCGCCCACGTGCATGCGCCTCCACCGGTCGGGTATGACCTCCTCACCAACACTCTTTCCTTACCTCCTCTGTTCGTGCAAGAAGTTGGTTGATGTTTGTCGCCGTACCAGTCATTATTGTGCATCTCCTTCATATCGCACAACACACAGGGTTTCTCCTGTGCTGACCCACTACTGCATCAGGCATCGGGACCCTTCCACGACACTACTTCTCATATTTCGGACGTCAAGTAGCCACCGCGATAGCCTTATCCTCGATGACTGGCATTACTCTCTCGAAACGCATCAATAGAAGCATCGCCGACGTCGCCCAATCTTAGTTGCCAACGATCCTTGCACTGGATTGAACTTGTCACCCTGCTTTTCTCAAACCGAGCAACACTTATGCTCTGTTTACTTCGGAGAGCGGAAAGTAAAACTAAGGAAAAGTTTCTGCAGTGGAAAAATTTTCACCGTTTACTTCATTGAAATTTTCAGATGGAAGAGAAACGCAATCCATCCACGGATGGTTTTGGAGCCAAAATCGACCACCTCAAAATCGAACGAAAAATAACGGATGGAAAAAAATGACCCATGTACCCCTTTTTATTCACAAAATTACACCATATATCAAAAAATAATGGCGCATGTACCCTTTTTAACTTATAAAATTACACCATGTACAAAAAAAGATGACGCATGTACCCTTTTTTGTTTATAAAATTACGTCGCATGTATCCATCTTCCACAATGAAGATAAACAAGAATATAAAGGAAGAAATTTCTTTACTTTTTCTCTTCTCTTCCTCCGAGGATAATTTCCCACCATAGATTCATTTCCTTTTTTCATCCGCGCTTGAGAGTAAACATAGCATTAAGCACGCATAGGTTTGTCCATACTTGTTGGTTTGGATCTTTGTTCAAATTCTTCTCTAATTTGATGGATGTGGTGGAAAATAAGTCTTCTATTGTGACGGATGTGGTGCATATCTAAAATTATGGACTATAAGATAAATGATTCGACCTATTTGGATTGGAGTAAAATTGTTCGTCTTTATCTACGAAGTATTGACAAAGATGGTCATTTAACTAATGATCCTCAAGATGATTCGAAGCAAACATGGCTTAGAGAGGATGCTCGCTAGCTCTTTCAGATTTGGAATTATATTGATAATGAGGTAATTAGCTTGATCAATTATTGTGAATTTGTTAAAGAAGTAATAGATTATTTGAAATTTCTAGTCTAGAAAAGGAAATTTCTCCCACATATATGAGGTTTGTAAAATATTTTACCGTGTAGAAACATAAGATCAACCTTTGATAAATTATTTTATGACACTCAAGAAGACAGGAACTTAATATATTTCTTCTCTTTAATCCTGATGTGAAAGTTCAATAATGCTAATGAGATTAGATGATTATCATAAACTTTCTCATTGGCCTATTGATAACTAACACTTCCTTGCATCATTTTATATTCCTAATTGATAATTTTGTTATCATGTCGTATATATAAATTACTTTTTAATGTATAATTATGAGTATGATGTATTTTGAGTGGTATTGTAATTTTCCTACACTTATAATCTTATTTCACAAATTTTGTATTGATTTGTTGGGAGGCATGAATAGCCATGGGATTTGAGTTGAGCCGAACCACGTGGAGTCAAGGTTGGGGGCAAAAGAGAGTTGATTCATCTAGAAGTTTGAGGAGGAATTAAGCTGAATTAATCTCATCCATTGATGTGATGTGATGATGGAGTGATCTGGACTCTCTACCCAGATCTGGCCGATCTTAGGCCTTCGTCAAAATCTGGGTTAATCAAAACCTTCTTGCAAAGGAAGAGAACCTAACCGTTGGATCTAGATCTGATCAAGGCACTATCCAGATGTAATCTGGATTGTTGAGTTAGATTCAATCTGAGTTATACATGTCCATGAATCAATGGCTGGAAATTAGAGATTATAAGAGAAACAAGGAGCCATAGAGAGGGCATCCACTCTTGGTCACCATCCTCCAGCCCCCGACGCCATCAACGCCAACTCCCCTTCTCCACCTCGTTGCTCAAATCCACGCCAACGCCTGCACGCCAATATCGGATCTCTATCTCTTCCTCACGCAAGGACTCTAAGCGGTTGCCCTTCTTCGTCCAGCAACCCCACCACAACCGTCGAAGAGCCCTCTCCTTTCCGGGTAGAAGAGGAGGGGCTCCGACCATCTTCTCCAGTCGCATGCCTCCGTTTTTCTTCTATTCAGTCGACCATCTCCTTCTTCGGGCTAGAAGAGGAGGATCCAGCTGCCCTTCCTGGCAGCAGCAGCCACCTCTTCCTTCCGACGTTCATCCTTGTCTATCTCCGACCATCCATAAAGGTCTTCCCTTCGGGTTAGAAGGGAAGGTCTTCCTCCCACTTTCTGGCGATTCTAGAATTCTGACCATATCCTTTCTCTCTTCATTTCGGACAGCATCTTCTCCTTCCAACGATTTGTAGCTCTGACTAGCGGTTCTTCAATTGTTGTTGTGTTTGGATTATTAGTTGTCACTTCTCCAACATTGCACTAGTTTATTTTGAATGGGTTGTTTAGTCAATTATGTTTTCTTGCTCTCTTGTTGCTTGTTAGTTTGCTTTCTCTTGTCAGTTACAAGTATGTGTCGGGTTGAATTGTAGGTCCATTATGCTTGTTAGTTGAAAATTCTCCATGCAACATAGTTTAGTTAATTGTTCATTCCCTTTTGATCACAATATGAATTAGGTTTCATTTCAATATCGTTGTTTGTTAATTGTCTCTGATAACACTCTTCCTGATTGTGGGAACAATATAGCAAACAATCGAACATTGAGAGAGCTTGCAACACCAGATGTTGCATTCCAGACATTGTGTATACAGTATCCAGAGTTGGATGTGAATTTTGAGCTATGGTTTGGGATTATTCACCTTCTTCCAAAATTTCATGTATTAGCTGGAGAGGGCCCTAATCAGTACCTGCTGGAGTTCCATATAGTGTGTTCTACCATGAAACCACATGGGATCACTAAAGAAGATATTAACCTAAGGACTTTCCATTTTCATTGGCAGACACAGCGAAGGATTGGTTATATACTTTACCTTCCGGTGTGATCACTTGTTGGGCTGAGATGAGGAAAGTTTTTATAGAGAAGTTCTTTTCGGCTTCAAGGACAACAACTATTAGAAAGAATATTAAAAGAACATCTGCGGCATTCAGTAGCTCTCTAGGGAAACATTGTATGAATACTGGGAGTGATTCAAGAAACTCTGTAGCAGTTATTCCCACCACTAGATCAGCGAGCAGTTGCTTATCCAGTATTTCTATGAAGGAGTACTTCCCATGAACAGAAATATAGTGGATGCAGCTAGTGGAGAAGCATTAATGAACAAGACACCTGATCAAGCAAAGGAACTTATCTCTAATTGGCAGTAAATTCACAGAAGTTTGGGCGTCGATCGATGACGGCTAGAGGAGTTAATCAACTTTAAGCACCTAGCATTAAATCTCAAGAAATAAGGGTTAATTTGCAGGACTTGACTTCTTTGCTTAGGCAGATGTCTTTCCAATAGCCTTTGGCTCAGTCTGTTCAAGTAGTGAGGAATTGTAGATTCTGTTACAGTGCATCTCATCCTACGGACCTATGTCCAACAATGCAACCAAATGAAGGGTCTACCTTTGCAAATCCAGTGGCAACAGCAAACATGTTTCAACCCAGATCTCAGTTTTACCAGACACAACAGTATGGGTACAAGTAGCATTACAACCCTATGTCTCCTACTTACAATCCGGATTGGAAGGATCATCCGAATCTAAGATATGAGAATTCATCACAACAGTCATATCAGCTGCCACCTCCATGCATTATTTCAGTAGGTCAGAGGTAGCCTAGGTTTAATAACAACACAGTTCCAAACAAGTCACAACAAGTCCAATCGCCCAAACCAGAGTCGTCTACACAAAATTTGGAGGATCTTATGATGTGAATGTAGCAACAACTTTCACAGCAATTTTCAACACAGATGCAACAGTATCAACAGAGAAATGATGCGATAATGCAGAGCTTAGAGTGACAGATGGGTCAGATGTCATCTACACAACCAGCTACAATTCCAGGGTCAAGTCAATTACCTTTGCAAACTATTCTGAACCCCAAGGGGAACGTCACTGCCATCACACTTTGGAGTGGTAGAGCTACTTCTGACTTGCACTTCCAACAACATCTCCAGTTCTAGATTCAGGCTGTACAGATCAGAATATTGAGTCAGAATCATAGCCTCATCCTAGGTCCGAGCTACCTGTTCCGTTGCTATTTCCTCATAAGTCAGTTTATCCTGGGAGGAATATTGATGCAGATAAGACACAAGAGCTCCAGGAGCTGGTAGATATTTTTAGTAAGGTGGAAGTCAACATTCCATTATTAAGGGTGATCAAATATATTCCTAAGTACACTAAGTTTTTGAAGGATTTATGTGTTCACAAGAAGTTGAAGGGCACTAAGTTGGTTAGCATGGGGAAGACTGTATTAGCGCTTATTCAGTCAATGCCCCAGAAATGCAAGGAGTCAGGGAGTTTTCACAAGATCGTGTGTGATTGGAGATCGCAATTTTGAGGATGCCATGTTGGATCTTGGTGTCTCAATCAATGTTATGTTGAAGTCGATTTTCCTAGCACTTGGAATCAAACCATTACAGCTGACCGGAGTAGCCATTCAGTTGGTCAAGCGTAGCTTTACTCATCTGTCGGAGTAATCGAGAATGTCTTGGTTAAGGTGAAAGAATTGATATTTTCGGCAGACTTTTAGATTTTGGATTGGAGGGTGACACATCTTTGAACCATACTCCACTGATTTTGGGATGACTGTTCTTGAAGACTATCAGGACAAAGATCAATGTGCATGCAGGAATGCTGACTATGGAGTTTGGAGATATAGTGGTACAGTTCAGTATTTTTGACGTGATGAGGTACCCTCATTCTTGGGCATTGGTGTATTAGACAAGCTATATTTTGAGGAGTTAGATGACATGGATTCGGATTTGGTTTGCATACTTGATTTGTTAGATACTTCGTTGAGAGAGGTTGGTGGTGACTCAGATGTTGTGAACAATGATAGCAGTAGATCAACTCTTCTCTACGATGCTATCTTGGAGGACTGCATAGAGGTAGATAGCAGGTCCTGAAAATTGCTTCCATCCATTATGCAACCACCAAGACTTGATTTGAAACCCCTACCAGATCATTTGAAATATGCTTACTTAGGGAAGAACAAGCAGTTGCCAGTGATTATTGCCCAGAATCTTGAGTTAGATCAGGTGAAGAGATAAATAGATCTTTTGCGACGATATCAGCGGGCTATCGGATGGACTATTGCTGATATACCCGATAATAGTCCTTCCATTTGCATGCATCGGATATTCCTTGAGGATGATATGAAGCCAGTGAGATAACCACAGCGCAGACTTAACCCGCTCATTCTAGATGCAGTTAAGGAGGTGACCAAGCTTCGACAAGCTGATATCATATATCCTATCTCTGACAGTTAGTGGGTGAGTTTGGTGTAGGTGATCCCAAAGAAATCTAGTGTTCCAATTGTAGCAAATAAGGAAAATATATTGATTCCAGAATTCTATATCGACTATCGAAAGCTGAATCAAGCCACAAGGATCACTACCTGTTGTCGTTAATTGATCAAATATTGGAGAGGCTTGCGGGTAATCACATTACTGCTTCTTGGATGCTATACGGGTTACTTTCAGATTCACATAGCTCTGGAGGATCAAGAGAAGATGATTTTTACATGTTCATTCGGAACATTTGCCTATCGACGAATGTCATTTGGACTATGTAACGCTCCGGATACTTTCCAACGATGCATGGTAAGCATTTTTTTTAGATGTAATAGAGCATCTTTACGTTTGATGCATGCTTAGATAGTTTGTCTCTAGTCCCCAGGGCGTAGCACAGCTAGGAGCGCATAGTTGTGGTCGAGAGGTTCAGGGTTTGATCCTCGGGGTGTCATTGCCTGGGGTTAGCGTCCCAGCTATGCTTTAGCTGTTTACCTGCATTTACCTCTCTCCATATCCGTAGGACCGGCTTTAGGGGGGTTGTCAATGTGACGGTTTTATATTTGTTTTTTGATAGTTTGTCTCTAGTTTTGTATTGTTGTGTAGAGACTGATCTAGTATTGAATTTTGAAAAATGTCATTTCATGATTGAATATGACATAGTGTTAGATCATATAATCTCTAGAATGACATTGAAATAGATTTTACAAAGATTGATATTATTATTTCTCTATTTTACCCTATATGGCCATGTTGAATTCTACAGGCGGTTCATTCAAGATTTTAGCAAGATTGCCCCTTTGCTTTCAAATTTGTTACAGAAAGAGGTGAAGTTCCATTTTGATCAGAAGTATAAGGATGCATTTGATTGATTGAAAAAGGCTCTTACATCGACTTTGATCATCAAGCCGCTAGTTTGGAGTCTTCCGTTTGAGCTGATGTGCGATGCATCCAATTATGTAATGGGTGCAATGTTGACCCAGAGAGCACTCCATGTCATTTGTTATACATCGAATACCTTGGATTCTGCCCAAGCCACAATAAACAATAAATAAAGAGCTTTTGGCTTTAGATAAATTTCAATCTTATCTATTGTGTTCTCATGTGTTTGTTTTTTTTTTATCGTGTAATTATCATGTTCCTTTTGAAGAAGTCAGATTCAAAATCGAGATTGATTGGATGGATATTTCTGCTCCAAGAATATCCTTTTGAAGGTATGTGATAGGACTAGGAAGGAGAACCTAGTAGGGGATCATGTAGGATCATGAGAGAAGCAGACTCCATGTCGATTTCAGATTCCTTTCTCGATGAGCAACTTTTACCACTGCAAGGCAAAATGTCATGGTATGCCGACCTAGTTAACCATTTGATTGCATATATTTTTCCTACACATTTCTTTAGAGCTCAGTGTAATAAATGATGCAAAATAATATGGATGGAATGATCTTATCCGTGAAAATTTTGTAATGACCAAGTAGGTGTATTCCTGATGATGAGTTCCAGATTGTACTTTCTGTCATATACTTGTATGTGGAGGATATTTTGGTTGAGAACGTATGACTAGGAAGGTTTGTTGGTGTAAAAAGTACTAGACGATCGAACTTGTGTTTTGATTATATCAAATGTTCTCAAGTTAAGTTGTCTTGTGATCTAACAAAGTTAATTGAGTTTGTAAGAAAAGTTCTAACTGTTCTTAGACAAAAGTCCTAGTAGATTCTAGGTAGGCAGAAACTCTTAAGCGGTGGTAATCCTAGGTCATTTGGGACAATAACCTTAGGTGATGGAAAGTCCTAGTTGCAATTATACAGGTGAAAAATTTTAGGGGACGGTAATCCTAAGTGATGGAAAGTCTTAGCTGTGGTTAGACAGATAGAAAATCTTAGGGGACGGTAATCCTAGGTCCTAAGGGGTGGTAACCCTAGATAAAAAGTTTTGGCGGGTCGAGCGTTTTAGGCAAAATCTTAGAGTTGGGGACTTTAGGTTGAAATCTTTGTGGTGGCGGACTGGGTGGAAGTCTGGACGGGTCGTTGAGCGGATGTTCAACATGAAGATCGGAAGCATCGGACGCTGAGCAAAAGTCCAGTCGTCTGGAGGATCGGATGACAACAGGTAACTTCTCTTGAGAGAAGTAGGTAAGAACGCGTTCCCCGAAAAGAGAACAGTAGGCGTCAGTTCGACTTAGAATTTCGACGAAACTCAAAGTTAGAACCGGACAGTAAGAGATTGTCAAATGTCAGTTTAGATATATTGTTTTTGTTTGGATTAATTTTTTTTTGCAGTAAATAAGGGGTTGGAAAAAATTGGTCCGAGCGCTCGAAACTAGTCCGGGCATCCGGAGTTGGTCCAGGCCCTGGAGTCGATCCGGGCGCGTAGAACTCAAAAGTTATCTCCAAGCTAATGTGGAGCTCGCGGAGTAGTCGAGCCGCGTGGTTCAGGCGCCCGGAGAGGTTCCGGGCTCTCGGAACAACCTATAAAAGTAGCTTCGACCAAGAGCTTGAGTACAACACAACGAACGATTTCCGCTTCTTCAAGCTGCTCAGAAAATGTTTCTACGACGCTCGAAAGCTCCGACGACGGTTCTACTAAAGATTTTCTTATACAAAGTTGTCGATATTCTTTAAATTTCTAATTACTTGTAAAACTCTATTTGTAATATTTCCGATTGATTAGTGATTGCCCATCGAAAGCACTCTCATGTGCGGACCTTGGAGTAGAAGTCGCCACAGGTTTCGAACCAAGTAAATTCTTGGTGTTTGCGTTGTCTATCTTTGTTTTCTGCTGTGTATTTACTCAAAACGAATGAATTAGCCACGACGCTATTCACCCCCCCCCCTTCTAGTGCTTTTGAATCCTACAATTGGTATCAGAGTCAGACCACTCTAATTTGGTGAAACTACAAATCGAGCAGGGGTTTCTTTTTTCAAAAATAAAATTATATATCGTTTTTGTTTAAAAATAGATTCTTACGTCTTTCATTTTTTTTCTCCAAAACTGTTTTTTTTTAAAATTCATTTTCATCTCTTCCCCCTTTATTAGTATTGACAAAATATCGCATTTAATAAAATTTGAAATAATATTTTTTTATTAATATTTTATTATTTTTTCGAAATTAGTGAATTACTATTTTTATTTTCTCCCGCACTATTAATTCAAGAGTAAGTTTGGAAATATTTGTTATTATTTTGTTTTTGTGTACGAGATTTCTTTAATGGCCTACTAAGAGGGATATAGCACTGCACACTCTCCCCTCTTCTCTGGCAAAGATTTCGGCTACTAGAAGAGTCGAATGGAGTACCACCTCAAGACGCAAGTCAAAATGTTGATAATTATCCAAACTGGTCTCGAACTCTCACTCGACGACGCTGGAAAGCCACTATCATGCCAGAACTGGGACACAACCTTGATGAAGAAAATTGAGGCCGAAGCCAAAACAACATGCACTCTTTAATGCGGCTTAACCAAAGAAGAATTAAATTGAGTCAGCTCGTTCTCAAGCGTCAAAGATCTGTAGGAAAAATTAATCGAGCTGCACGAAGGGACCTCTGATACTAAGGTAAGCAAAAGGGATTTAATTTTAAATAAATTATATAACATAAAAATACAGGATAGAGAATAGGCAAGCCAACTTGACGCTCAGATCCAGGACCTTCTCAACGGCCTTCATGCAATCAATCAGAAGGTAGAAAATCGTGATATAATCAGGTATGCACTCAATGTATTTCCGAGGAACACTTTGTGGGCATCCATGGTAGATGCTTACAAAGTATCCAAGGAGTTCTCCTTAATAAAATTAGATGAATTATTTTATGAATTCGAGCTTCGTGAACAAACTAATACTACTTGGGTCGAGTAATTATAGGAACGAGCAGAACGCGAGAATCAAAAGCAAAGCACAAAACTGAATCTGAGTCCGAAGATGAATCAGACTCAGAAGACGATGACGATGAGATTACAACCGAACTCGTCAACCTTGTACGAAAACTCTACAAAAAAAGAAAAGATTAATCGAGAAAGACATCAAGAAAGTGATTCAGTCAAAGACGGTGCAATCAAGTCCAAAAGTGAAGTCCGAAGTAACCTGCTACGGCTGCAACAAAAAGGGGCACATCAAAGCCAACTGTCATAACCAAAAGGAAACGAAGAAACAAAGGAAGAAGAAAGCATTGCAAGTAACATGGGATGAGTCTTCTTTAGAAGACTCTGATGAAGAGCTCGAACAGACGAGTTTCCTTGCGCTTACGGCCCGAGAACAAGTCGACGAATCTGAAATCGAGAGCGAGCCGAAAACAGAATCCGAGAGAAGCCATAAATCCGTATCCATTTCCGAAAGGCCTAACCCCACTGTAAGAACTTCTCAGATAGATATTCCATAACTTATTTAACTATCTCATGTGTAAGTTAGCCAAATTCAACCTCCGAGTCAAGTCACTTCAAAAAGATATAACAATCCTTAAGGAGGAGACTAACCTAAGTCCTTTGACTGAGCCAGTTCAAAATGGAAGTTCAACCCATGTCCAATAACTTGAAGAAAAAAAATTCAATTTGAAAACTCAAGTTAAAGGACTTAAAGACACGTTGGAACGGTTCACCTTGGGTTTTAAGAATCTTAATCTGATTTTTGGAAAACAAAGAGTCGTTTACAACTGATCCGGACTTGGATTTAAGGCTAAACAAAAATACAGATATTACTTATCATTTATAAATAGAACAAATAGAAAATTAGTCCAAGCATGGGTCCCCAAGTCAAACTTGATTAATCAAGGTGGACTTGGTCAATATTGGATCCCCAAGGATCAAATCCACTACCTTGAAAGAGTCTATCGAGGCTATGATCCAAGGGGAGCCGATAAAAGACCATTTTTATCGATAGATAGATTTGTTTGATGTTTGCTTTAATGCTTTCACTATACATGCTTAAACTAGGGTAGATAAGGACCTACGCTTGATTCACACTCGACTACTTAGACCGAGGAGTTTCAGAAAAGAAATTAAATATCTACTTTCTTTGAAAGTTTTTGTCTAGAAGTGGTGGATGATCTCATACCCAAGAAGGCCTAGTGCATCGCCACAGTCTGGAAATCAATCATTGAAATAGATATTTAATTAACTGACTGTTAAAATTTAGTCTAATTCAAATATTGATCAATCCTTAAATTTGAATTTAAATTGTAAATTAAATTAATCATCTCATAAAACTATTAAGTTTCCCTGATTGAAAATCTAGAAAAGGGTGAGATAGACTTTAAAATAGTTATCAAACCTAAATTAATTAAATTAAAGTTAACTCAATTAAAATTCATAATTAATTATAAAATCATAATTAATTTGAAATTTTAACTAATTATAAAAATTTAATTAATTTCAAAATCTAATTAATTACAAAATCATGATTAATTTGAAAATCTAATTAATTATAAAAATTTAATTAATTTTAAAATCTAATTAATTACAAAATCATAATTAATTTTGAAATGTTAATCATAATTTCAAAATGTTAATCATAATTTCAAAATATTAATTATTTTTAAATTATAATTAATTTTAAAATATTAATTATTTTCAAATCATAATTCATTTCAAAATGTCAATCATAATTAATTTCAAAATGCTAATCTTAATTAATTTCAAAATATTAATCATAATTTCAAAATGTTAACTATTTTTAAATCATAATTAAATTATAATTATTTTTAAATGATAATGACTTTCAAAAATCTTAATTATTTAATTATTAATTTTTAAATCATAATTAAATTTCAAATTATTAATTCTTAGATTTTTAAAATCTTAATTATTTTAAATGATAATTAATTTTCAAATCATAATTAATTTTCAAAATATTAATCATTTTTAAATTTTAATTAATCTCCAAAATTTTAATATTGTCAAATGTTTAAATCTAATTAAATTTATATTTTAAAATTGAAAATTTAATATTTTTAAAATCTAAATTTAACTTAAATTATTTTGAAATATACTTCAATTTCATAAATATTTTTTTTAAAAGTTAAAAATAAAATCAACTTAACTTAACTCTATCTCACACAAACTCATAAGCTGAACATGTTTGATAGCCTAGAGAGGGTGAGATGAAAAATCAGGAAAATAAATAAAGGCTTTTATATTTATTTTACATGCTTGGACTCTAGAACCCTAAAACTTAAAATTTTGTTTGGCATTAATTAAGGGGGAGTAAAAGGAAGATTAAGGTATTAAGTTATTTTTGTTAAAACATTATTTTTCAAGATTTCAAAGTTTTTTTTAAAAAACAAAGGAGTTAAGTATTCTCAAAATTTCAAAGTTAATTTTTTTAAAAAAATTCAAAATATTTTTGAAAAAGGAAGTTCGGTAAATCTTATTTGAAAAAACAAGTTCAAATACTTTTGAAAAAATTTTAAGTTTGTGGAACTATACTTAACTATGCTTTTTATCAAAAAACCTTTTTATAAAAAGGCTAAGTTTCCATCAAACTAAGATTTTTTAAAATAAGTATTTTTCAAGCTAAATACTTAACTATGCTTTTATCAAAATCTTTTTTAAGTTAAGTACTTAATTAAGTTTTTTATTATTTTTTTTAAAAAAAGCTAAGTACTTAACTAAGTTATGATAAAGCTAAGTATTTGATAAAGTTTCTTTTTAAAAAGAATTCATTTTCTTAGTGAAATATTTTTATAAGGAATTCTTTTTAAAGTTAAATGTTTTATCAAAATCTTTTTCAAACATAAGTATTTATCAAAATTTTGTTAGAGCTAAGTTTTTCTCTAATTCTTTTTCAAAAGTAATTATTTTCAAATCTTAAGTTCAGCTAAGTTTTTGTTGGAAAATCTAAGTATTTTCAAAGCATTTCTAATTTAACTAGGTATTTTTCAAAGCAATTATTTTTAAAAGCTAGGTTTAGCTAAGTCTTTTTTCAAAAGCTACGTCATTTTTAACTCTTAAAAATTAGGTAAAATTTCTTTTTAGTACCTTTGAGGGGAGCTTAAAGTTAAACATAGTAAATTTTTTACTATCTTTATATATTAAACAAACTTTCTCTCTACTTATTTTATTTTTAATTTATATCAAGGGAGAGGGGGGAGAGAGAGAAGTTAAAAGTTAAGAGTTAAACATAATTTTGTGAAAGGGGGAGCATAAAGAAGTTTTTTTACAAATTATTTTATTTATGCTCATGCTAAAATTCCTTTAATTATCGTTATCTTTTACTTAATTTTGAATGAGGTTGTCATAATAAAAAAGGGAGAGATTGTTGGTATGGGAAGCACCAGACCTGTACTTTGATTTGCCAAAGGGTCCAAAGTTAAGTTGTCTTGTGATCTAACAAGATTAATTGAGCTTGTAGGAAAAGTCCTAAGTGATCTTAGGTAAAAATCCTAGTGTATTCTAGGCAGGTGGAAAACCCTAGGGGGTGGTAATCCTACGTCCTAGGGGGTGGTAACCCTAAGTGATGGAAAGTCCTAGCTGCGATTAGGCAGGTGGGAAATCCTAGGAGGTGGTAACCCTAGTGTTGGAGCAATATTCCCTAGGTCAAGGTTGACCTGGTTGACTGAGTTTGAATTGGGTCAAGCTTGAGTCTTGATGTTTGGATTTTGATGTTTGACAATACATGGAGACAAGACATGGAGATTGCAGGTGCGATTGTTCATGTGGAGAGATTGTGAAGGAGAGTCAAGTAAGTCAAGGTTGACTGGATACTTGACTGGAAAAGCCAGGTGAAAGACCTAGTGAGTGAAGCTAGGCAGGAGGAAAGTCCTGGTGAGTGAAGCCAGGTAGTTGTGGAAAGTCCTAGTGAGTGAAACTAGGCAGAAGGGAAGCCTCGGTGAGTGAACCCGGGCAGTTGAAAATCCTGGTGAGTGAAACCAGGTGAAAGACCTAGTGAGTGAAGTTAGGCAGTATGGAGAAAATCCTGGTGAGTGAAGTCAGGTGAAAGTCCTGGTGAGTGAAGCCAGGCAGAGGAGAAGTCTTAGTGAGTGAAGCTAGGTAGAAGGGAAGTCCTGGTGATTGAAGCCAGACACAGGAAATCCAGATGGGTGACCAGACATCTGGTGGAAGTCCAAGTGGGTCATGGATGACTGGACACTTGGCACAAGGAGAAAAGTGCAAGTGGGTCAAAGGGATTGATCAAACACTTGGTGACGGAATCCTGGCAGGTCAAGGGTGACCGGATGCTAGGCATGATGTACCAACATGTCATGGTTGACCGGATGTTGGTTTAGGGGGATTTGGACTTGGTTTTGGGCAAAAACAAGAACTGAATCGACCAGCCGATCGATTGGCTCATGCCCAATCGATCGGGTGATCGATTGGGTGAGCCCCCGCGACAAGCCTCCTCCCAATCGATCAGTGGATCGATTGGGGAGAAGTGTCACGCGAACAGAAAGCCTCCCAATCGATCGGTCGATCGATTGGGAGCCTCCAATCAATCAGGCGATCGATTGGGAGCTGCGATTTTGCGCGATAAGCCCTAGATCGATCAACCGGGCGATTCCCAGGAGCACAGAGGCGCTCTGGATCGATCGGCCGATCGATCCAAAGCCTCTCCAATCGATTGGGAGCAATCCAATCGATTGGGATTTGACTTTTGGCGCAGGATATAGCTGTTAGTGAGCGTTTCCCACAGAAGAACTTCCTGGACTCTTCTCCACGCGACACTGCGACCCTCTCCTGCTCTCTTCGCCAGATCTTGAAGGTTCTTGGAGGCTAGTGTTGGTGCACGTCCAAGTCAAGAGGTGAGTTTCAACAAGAAGAAGAAGCTAGGGTTAGGGTGCTCTTGTGCATATCTTGTAAGCTTTTGCTTGTATTATATTTTCCTTCCCTTTCTTCTTGTACTATGAGCTTGTAGGGCTTCTCCGCCTTCGGTAGTTACCGAAAAGGAGTGTTTACGTAGTGGAGGGTGTGTGAGTGTGTGGATCCTTGGATTAGTCACCTCTTCTTGAGGTGGATACCAAGTAAATCCCTAGTGTTAGCATTGAGTGTTGTTTCTTTGTATTTCCGCTGCATATCATTGAAAAAACAAGCAACGAAGAGTACGAGGAGCGCAACGAGCTATTCACCCCCCCTCTAGCTACATTTCGGTCCCAACAAGTGGTATCAGAGCAAGGTTGCTCTTCACCGGAATCATCGCCGGAAGAGGCAAAACGCTAGAGGGTGAAGAAGTTGAAGCAAATTTATCAAAGTCAAAGAATTCAAGAAGCTCAACTTCAAGATGGAATTCCGAGATGGACTCGGATTCGACACAAGGGTGCCTCCACCATTCACAATGATGAGCTTCGATCTTTGGAGATAGAGCAATGGTTTGCTCTTATGGAAGGCTTCGAAGCTCCAACAAGTTCAAAGGGCAAAATTCTCAAGAGAAGCAAGTGGAGCCAAGAACAAATTCAAAAGAGCGAGGCAAATGATAAAGTGACCAAGCTTTTGGTCAATCTATTGCCTAGCCATATTTTGGAGCAAATTGGAGAATTCAAGGATGCCAAGGAGCTTTGGAGCAAATTGGCAACGATTCATGAGATCCCCTCCACTGTACAAGATCAAAAAAAATCCAAAGAGAGCAACTCATTGGAGCAAGATCAAAAGAAAGAGGATTCCGAAGTTGAGAGATGCTCAACTTTCGAAGAAGAGGTCCAAGAAGCTTCATCTTCAAAGGAATACAATGAAAAGGGCAAAGAGGGAGCATACTCTTTGTTCCATGTACAAGATGAAGAAGATGAAGCCTCCACCTCTAGGATTGAGGGGGAGCGATCTTCGTTGACACCGGATCAAGAAGAAGGAGAAGCTTCGACATCCGGGTCTAATGGAGAAGAAGACAATGCATCTTCCACAAGTCAAGTCAAATCTATTGGAGGAGCATCATTGTCGGATCAAAAGGAAGTTTCTACCTCCGAATCAAAAAGGAAAAGATGACATCCCTATACATGAAGGTATAAATGTTTCAATTAAAATTAAAAATCATATTATATGTTTTGAGTGTAGGGAGCATGGGCACTACAAGAGCAAGTGCCCTAAATTGGCCAAGAAGAAGGGTCAAGTGGCACCAAAGGGCAAGGAGAAGCCCAAGGAGACCGCTCCCGGAACAAAGAAGAGCAAGGAGCGCATTATGTGTTTCTCTTGCAATCAAAAGGGACACTATCGGAGTCAATGTCCCAAGGGGAAGAAAGCGGTCAAGGCTCAAGGAGGAAACACAACTCAAGGGAGCCTCCAAGGTAAAACGCAAGGTATCATTTGTTGAGCCTACCCCTTTAAATAATGGTAAAAAGCATGCTAATTCAAATTTTTATCATTGTAATGCTATTTACCATAAAAATATGGAGCATGATAGCATTAAAGAAAAACATATGACTCTCCATGCTAAGACTACCACACCTAGGGTTAGAAAGGCAGGTAAAATGTTAGGTGATCCGGTAGTAAGGAGGGGGGCCCCCCTTTAAGCAGAGTCAACGCCACGTGGAGGTTGAAAGGTAAAAGGCAATCAGGAGTTTGGCCGAGCGGATAAAGATAGGGGCGACCGGCCGAACGTTCCGAACGGAAGCAAAGACACCCCGGCGGGGAGTCGGGGTTTCGACGCTCATGTTGAACAGGGTTGTATGGCCGAGCGGGTAACCCGCTCAGCCGAAGGCATAAAGTAGTAATACTGCGAGCAGTCTCCACAGAGCACACAACCAGGAATCTCCCGAGCGGACTAGCACATACGACCGGCCGGACGTGAGAGGACTGCCAACCGGCCGGAAGCTCGGAATGGGGTAAGAAGAGACAAAAGGACAAGGGAACATCTTCTGACAGCAGGTATGTTCAATGACCAGGCCATACGCAGGATCTTACGACAGAGGGTTTCGCTGTCCCATCAGAGATGTGCTCGAACTGTAGCAGTATGGTGTCAGGTAAGCTCTTCTGACAAGATCATACTGAGATATGGTTAGAGGACACGTATTCGCCTCGATATGTGTGCATGAGCCTCTTCACAGCTCTATATAAGGAGCCTCACACTTCGCCGGAGGTACGCATTCTCCCGTATTCGAAGCCACTTCTGCATTTCCTCTTGCCTGACTTGAGCGTCGGAGGGTCGTCGCCGGGAACCCCTTCCCGGCCCGACTTCTTTGCAGGTTCGCCGGAGGTCCATACGATCGGTCGGAGATCTACGTCAGCAATTTGGAGAGAGCCACGTGCCCAGTGTCCGTTGATTCAGCGTTCGGACAGGATCAATTTGGCGCCGTCTGTGGGAACGCACCTGCATCCGAGCGGAAGCAATGGACGAAGCTGGACGACCGCATACGGTGATGCTCTCCACGGAGGAGCTCGACGCTTTGATCGAGTTAAGAGCAACTAAGTTTGTGGAACAAAAACAGAAGGCACAAGCCGAGCGGATGGAGCAACAAGCGACGTCCGCATCGGGAGGCCGAGCGGAAGCACCCGCGGCCACGGATCCGTTTCATCGAGCCCTATTCCGCACGCCTCCTGAAGCCGCGGCAGTTAATCATGATCGAGGATCTTCATCAAACGAAGTGCCAATATGAGACAACAGAAAAGGCAAGCCCCCCCGAGCGGACGCCTCCCCCGAGCGGATCAACCGTCAGTTTTCGGAGGCCATCCTGCGGGACCCTCTGCCAAAGCACTATGTGCCCCCGACGATCGGTGAATACAATGGAATCGCCGACCCGGACGATCACCTGGGTAAGTTCGACAACACAGCCACCCTTCATCAATACACAGATGGAGTAAAGTGTCGGGTGTTCCTTACCACCCTCTCAGAATCGGCGCAACTGTGGTTTCGGAAGCTGCCGGACGGATCCATCACAAGTTTCAAGGAGTTCCGCATGGCCTTCCTCCACCATTTCGCAAGCAGTCGGCGTTATCAGAAAACAAGTGTCAGCCTGTTCGCCATCAAGCAAGAGCCCAGAGAGTCGCTCAGAGCTTGTATACGACGATTCAACTAGGTGGCCATGGATATTCCAACGGCCACCTCAGGAACGATGATGAATGCGTTCACACAAGGCCTCGCGGACGGGGACTTCTTCCGCTCACTCATTCGGAAGCCGCCCCGAGACTACGATCATATGTTACACTGGGCCAATGAATACATCAATATAGAAGAAGCCCAAGCGGCCCGAAGGAAGGAAGCTCCATCCGAGCGGGCGCCTATTGTCGAGCGGAAGCCGAACACTGCTCATCAACCGCCCAGAGGACCGCGAGCTGAAGCAGTCCGCCCCCAGCAACATGCAAGATCCCACGCCATTCAAGAAGTATCGACCGAGCGGCCCAAACCGAAAAAGAAGGTATGGACCCCAATGTTTTGCTCATTTCACCGGACAGACACGCATAATACAAGAGATTGCCGAAGCCTTCCCCTGATCGCCCACCCCGTGCCCCGAGGTGGCCATCGTCGATCACCATCATCCGACAGGAGACAACGACATCATGAGGCCGATCGGCGTATACCCGACTGTTGGATTTTTCGGGCCGCAAAAACCGCTTTTCGCGTCGCGGAAACCCCGAATCACCCAAGTCCAACGGATCCGTGCAAGGAAAAACAAAAATAAATACGAGTACGAGTTTGAAAAACCTTTTAGATCTACTCCTAGATCTACATGTTAAGAACTTTACCCTTGTTGCGTGCCTTTCGCGTTCCCGCTCGTCCAAGGAGTTGTCGGATCTCTAGACCGTCAAGCGTCGGTCCTCTAGAAGTATCCACACGAACACGTAGGTGGAGAAAACCTTACACAAAGGTGTGCTAGCACCTTGGTAAGATTCGGCCAAGGCAAGGAGGAGAGGGAGAGGGAGAGCTTGAGAGGAAGAAGAAGAAGATACACCACTTGAATGGAAAAATGAATTCACAATTCAAACCAAAGTGGCCGGCCACTCTTCATTGTGTAACTCCCCATTAAATGCAATTAATGTGAAGTTATTATGAAAATGACTTTGTAACTTCCATGAGGTGGCACCCATGATGATGTGGAACATCATTATTGGTCCACCTAATGCCAACTCACCAATGAGGTGGCAAAAGGTCAAGTCAAAATTGACCTTTGGTCTTCCTTCTCAAGTCAAGTCAAACTTGAACCAATCTCGACCATGGTTGATCTAATCTAACCATTTGATTCGAGCCAACTTAATATAATGAATCTAATTCATTAAATTAAATTGATTCAATGAGTCAAAATCTAAATTAGACTCATTGAACACATGAATCAACTTGAGTCGAACTCAAGTTAACCCAATTAGGATTACTCTTAATCCAATTTGATTCATCAAATGAATCTAATCCTCTTGGTTCATCATATGAACCTAATCTCCATCTAATTATCCTAAGTGTGTGACCCTATAGGTTCTTGTAACGTTGGCAATGCCCTAAACCCATTTAGGAGCATAAGTAATGAGCGGTATCTAGCAACACATCATTACTACCCAAGTTACAAGAATGTCGAGATCCGACATCACCTTGTGACTACTAATTGTGACTCCTCACAATATGTGACATTGTCCTTCTATCCTAGACATCTAGATTGATCAATATGAGGCATAGACCGTGTCATCCTCTAATCAATCTAAATCTTGAACTCCAAGTAGACTCACTCGATCAAATGAGCTCAACATCTAATGTTGACTCATTTGGGCATGGTCATGCACTTAGTGGTCTCACTCTATCAAGAATACCGATGTCGCTCCCGTCATATGGGAGGGATAGATCTCATCTACATCACTCACATCCCTCTACATAATTCGTTATATACCCAGTAATCGCCTTTATAGTCCACCCAGTTACGGGTGACGTTTGACGAAACCAAAGTACATAACTCCTTATGTAGGGATCCATGGTGACTTCAGGTATAAGGCCTAATAGTCATACTAATAGCCACATGAGAAAGTATATGACACTCATATAACGATCCATGATACTTTCTCATGGCGGGTCATTCAGTATACATTCTCCAATGTATACCCATGTGTCAGCTTGATATCTCTATATCCATGACTTGTGAGATCAAGTCATCGAGCTGACCTACATGCTAGTCTTATTGCATTAACATTGTCCCTGAATGTTAATACACGACTAGGAATGATTTAGAGTAGTATTCCCTATATCATCTCACTATCGATTCAACTAATCGATTGATATAGGTATGAACCTTCTACTCAAGGACGCTATTATACTTAGTCTATTTGGCACTAATACAAATAAGTATAATAACCAAACAAATGTCTTTATTAATATACAAGAATATGATACAATGAGTCTATACAATAATAAAATGATTGGCTCTAGGGCTCTAACTAACAATCTCCCACTAGCACTAGTGTCAATCAGTATAGGCTCTAAGGCCTAATGACCTAGTGTGACCATCATGCTTCCTCTGTGCCAAAGCCTTGGTCAAGGGATCTGCGATGTTAGCCTCTGTAGGTACTCTGCAAATCTTCACATCTCCTCTATCGATAATCTCTCGAATGAGATGGAGGCGCCGTAGTATGTCCGCTGGTGTGAGCGAGGTTCCTTCGCTCGTGCTATAGCTCCATTGTTGTCACAATAGAGCTCAATGGATCAGCGATGCTAGGAACCACCCCGAGTTCGATGATGAACTTGCGGATCCAAGCGCCTCCTTTGCTACCTCTGATGCAGCAATATACTCGTCCTCTGTTGTAGAATCAGCTATCGTGTCCTGCTTGAACTCTTCCAGCTCACAGCACCATTTAAGCAAAGCACGAACCCCGACGCAATCGGTAATCATCGGTCTGGAAGCTCGCATCACTGTAACCCTTTACGATTAGCTCATTGCCTCCGTATATCAAGAAATATTCTTTAGTCCTTCGTAAGTACTTAAGAATATTCTTGACCGCTATCCAGTGACTTTCACCTGGATCTGACTGGTATCTGCTCGTCATGCTCAAAGCATACGAGACATCAGGTCGAGTACATAGCATGACGTACATGATCGATCCTATGGCTGAGGCATAAGGGATCTGATCCATGCGATCTCTCTCCTCTCTAGAAGAGGGACCTTGAGTCTTCGAAAGACTCACGCCATGTGACATCGGCAGAAATCCCTTCTTGGAATTCTGCATGGCAAACCGAAGGAGTACCTTGTCAATGTATGTACTCTGACTTAGGCCAAGCAATCTCTTAGATCTATCTCTATAGATCTGTATCCCTAGAATGCGGGATGCCTCACCTAAGTCCTTCATTGAGAAGCAACTCCCTAGCCAGGTCTTGACAGACTGAAGCATAGGGATGCCCTTCCCAATGAGTAGTATGTCATCCACATACAATATGAGCAAGACAACTATGTCCCCTACAACCTTCTTGTAGACACAAGGCTCATCTTCGTTCTTGATGAAACCAAACTGTTTGATCGCATCATCGAATCGAAGATTCCAGCTCCGAGAAGCTTGCTTTAGTCCATAAATGGACCTATGCATACTCTACTAGTATGCTGTGGATCTACAAAACCCTCAGGTTGTGTCATGTACACATCCTCGAGTAGGTTTCCATTCAGAAACGCGGTTTTGACATCCATCTGTCATATCTCATAGTCATGGTAGGCTGCAATAGCAAGCATGATCCGAATGGACTTAAACATCGCCACTGGAGAAAAGGTTTCATCATAGTCAATATCATGAATCTGCTTGAAACCTTTAGCTACCAAGCGACCCTTATAGATAAGTCCATCCATGTCAATCTTTCTCTTAAAGACCCACTTGCACCCAATGGGTTTTACCCCTTCAGGTGGATCAACCAAAGTCCATACTTGGTTGGTGTACATGGATTCCATCTCGGATCTCATGGCTTCTAGCCATTTCTCAGAATCTGGTCTCATCACAGCTTCTTGATAGGTAGTAGGTTCATCCTCTATGAGCACAATGTCATCATGGTCAGACAAGAGAAAAGAGTATCTCTCAGGCTGACGACGTACCCTATCAGACCTGCGAAGAGGTATGTCTACTTGAACCGGTTGTTGTTCCTCAACTCCTTGTGGAACAACATCATCCACAACACTTTGTGGTTCCAGTTCAATTTCCATCGTGGCATTAGTGCTATAGTTCGCATCTTGAACTTCTTCAAGATCGAACGCGCTCCCACTAGTCTTTCTAGAAACAAAGTCCCTTTCTAGAAAGACCCCAGTCTTTGCCACAACTACCTTGTGCTGACTGGGAATGTAGAAGTAATATCCCTTAGTTTCCTTGGGATATCCGATGAAATAGCACTTGTCGAATTTGGGTCCTAATTTGTCTGAGACTTGACGTCTACGTAAGCCTCACAGCCCCAAATCCTCATGAAAGACACCTGGGCATCTCTCCCAGTCCATATCCTATATGGTGTCTTTATCACGGCTTTTGATGGAACTCGGTTGAGTATGAAAGCTGCCGTGTCTAGAGCATGTCCCCATAGATATGTTGGAAGATCTGTGTGACTCATCATAGATCGTACAATATCTAATAGGGTACGATTCCTCCTTTCGGATACACCATTCCACTGTGGTGTTCCAGGAGGAGTGAGTTGGGATAGAATCCCACACTCAGCTAGGTAGTCACGAAACTCATGGGTAAGGTATTCTCCACCTCGATCTGATCGAAGTATCTTAATACTCTTGCCAAGCTGGTTTTGTACTTCATTCTTGAATTCTTTGAACTTTTCAAAGGATTCAGACTTATGTGTCATCAAGTACACATAACCATATCTACTGAAGTCATCAGTAAATGTGATGAAGTATCTATAATCGCCTCTAGCAGCAACATTGAAAGGGCCACATACATCACTATGTATGAGTCCTAACAAATCAGTTGCTCTCTCGCTATGCCCACTAAAGGGCGTCTTGGTCATCTTGCCTCGTAGGCATGACTCGCATATCTCATATGATTCAAAATCAAATGAGTCCAGCAAACCATCCTTATGGAGCTGGGATAAGCGCTTGTCATTTATATGACCTAAGCGACAGTGCCAGAGGTAGGTTTGGTTCATGTCATTTGACTTGAACCTCTTGGTACTAATGTTATAGATAGGGCTCTCAAGGTCTAGAATATAGAGTTTGTTTATTAGTGGTGCACTACAATAGAACATATCTTTTAAATAAACAGAACAACATTTGTCTTTTATTATAAAAGAGTATCCTTTCTTGTCTAAACAAGAAACTGAAACTATGTTCTTAGTAAGAGCAGACACATAACAACAATCATCTAAATCTAGTACAAGCCCAGAGGGCAGAGATAGCTGATAAGTTCCTACAGCAACAGCAGCAACCCGTGCTCCATTGCCTACTCGTAGGTCCACCTCGTCCTTTGCCAATGCTCTGCTATTTCTCAGCGCTTGCACATCAGTACAAATGTGAGAAGCACATCCAGTATCTAATACCCATGATGCAGAAATAGATAGATTGACTTCTATAACATATATACCTGAAGTGGAAGTCTCACTTCGCTTCTTCTTAAGATCCTCCAAGTATACCTTGCAGTTCCTCTTCCAGTGCCCGGTCTGACCGCAGTGGAAGCAGGTAGCATCCTTGGCGACCCCTCCTTTAGGCTTCAGTGCCTTGCCTTTGCCCTTGGTTTGGGACTTTCCCTTACCTTTGGGCTTGCCCTTGCCCTTGTGCTTCTGGACCATCAGAATGGGCTTAACCTTCTTAAGGTTAATCTCAGCAGTTCGTAACATACTAAGTAGCTCGGGCAGTGGCTTGTCAATCTCGTTCATGTTATAGTTGAGAACGAATTGACTATAGCTATCCGGCAAGGACTGCAAGATCAAGTCAGTGGCCAGCTCTTGGCCAAGTGGGAACCCCAGTCTTTGTAGGTTCTCTATGTACCCAATCATCTTGAGTACATAAGGACCTACAGGAGCCCCGTCTGACATCTTGCACTGAAACAGTGCCTTTGAGATCTCAAATCTCTCATGCCTCGCTTGTCCCTGATATAGTTGGCGAAGATGCTCAACCATATCGTAAGCGCCCATCAACTTGTGTTGCTTCTAAAGCTCAGAGTTCATGGTCGCGAGCATTAGACAGGACACATCTAATGCGTCGTCTTGATGCTTCTTGTAAGCATCTTTGTCTGCTCGCGGGACATTGGCAGGAGGAGCCTCCGGAATGGGCTGCTCCAGAACGTTCCTGGGTGAGAACTATTCTCAAGTTCCTGTACCAGTCCAGGAAATTCGCTCCGTTGAGCTTGTCCTTCTCAAGGACAGATCGCAGGGAGAAGGAATTTGTGTTCGACGTCATGGTTATCTACAACAAAAATTTGCAGAAATAAATATCATATTCTTTAAAAATCATTTAATTAAGCCTTTAACTAAATGATGCTCCCACTATAATTCATGTGGGACAAGATCCACATCATACTAACCCTTGAGTTAGCTTTGGCTAATACGCCCAAGGCTTAGTCTGATCGGTAGGTAACGATTACCAATTACATCTCTATGCAACTCTTGTTTATAGGATCAAGATCCATATTTATATTAAAACTCGAGTTAGCTTTGGCTAATACGCCCGAGAGTTAATATAAACGTGATTTTGTCCTACCTTTCCAACTATTGGAAGAATGTCTATAGTTGACTCGATCCAACCGAGTAACAGGAATACTCAATCTAATTGAGTTTGTATTTACCCATGCGTTGATAGGCGGGACCAAGATTGTCCCTCCGTACCCTACCAAGATAATATGTATTGCTCTGCTTTGGCAGATTCAACAATACATGTGATCGTGGTAGTGATAGGTATCACGGCACGGTTAGGCATTAGAGTTGAGTCGATTGAGATCTAATCTAATCGAAAGGGATGCATCTTGTGCACGACTTAGATCTAATCTAATCGCAAGGGTGCATCATGTGCACGACTTAGATCTAATCTAATCGTAAGGCACTAATTAATTAACTACTTTTTAAATATGCATCACATACACAAGCAATTAATTAATCTATTTGTGATTTAGTCATGGCCCTACTACGATCTTCTCAAGCCAATGAGAAGATCGATTGGTCAACCTAGGGTCAACAGCTTCTTCAAGCTCCTCCCTTTGACCACCTTGTGTTGCTCGTGCCCGCCTCGGAACTCCGTCTCGTGTGGACCCTCCACCGCTCCAATTTGTACATTACAATTTGAAACTCGAGTTACATTTGAGTCTAAATCTAATTTACAACAAGAATATAAGAGAAGGCACGACGCGCAGGTCGCGAATATAATACAACACTCGCAAACACATAACGGCACGCAAGCCGTATTATGAATTACAACACAATCCAATCATATTGGATTTTTGGGCCATGACTATCACAAAATTAATATATAATTCAAAATTATATATTTTTCACAATTTTCTGTAATTTTAAAATTAATTTTTACAATTTTTACGAGTAAAGTTTTCCGGCGGACCCGTTTAGCGGTTTCGGGCACAATCGCGGAACGGATCCCCTTGCGGGGCCAGGGGCAGCGCCCCTACCCGCGATCTAACCATCGCGAGGGTTCCTTTGCAATCCAACAGCGCCTAAACCCGCTGTCCCAAAACGTTTTGGGCCGAGACATTGCCGTTTCGGAAAAAATCTTCCCGGCGGGTTCGTTTTTAGCGATTTCGGGTGCAACCGCGGAGCAAATCCCCTTGCGGGGTTAGGGGCAGTACCCCTACCCATGATCTAACCATCGTGAGTTGCTCCTTTTCGATCTAATGGCACCCAAGCCCGCTGTCCCAAACGGATTTGGGGCAAAACGAAGTCGTTTAAGGAAAAACTTTCCGGTAGCCGAAGCCTACAAGTGCCGAGACACTTGTGCTTCGCTTCTACGGAAAAATTACCCATAAAAACTCGAAAACTATAATTTTACAGAAAATTACAGAAACTTTAGTTTTCATAAAACCAAAAACAAACTCGTACAAGCCTTGCACGTGGCTCTGATACCACTTTTCGCGTCGCGGAAACCCCGAATCACCCAAGGCCAACGGATCCGTGCAAGGAAAAACAAAAATAAATACGAGTACGAGTTTGAAAAACCTTTTAGATCTACTCCTAGATCTACATGTTAAGAACTTTACCCTTGTTGCGTGCCTTTCGCATTCCCGCTCGTCCAAGGAGTTGCCGGATCTCTAGACCGTCAAGCGTCGGTCCTCTAGAAGTATCCACACGGACACGTAGGTGGAGAAAACCTTACACAAAGGTGTGCTAGCACCTTGGTAAGATTCGGCCAAGGCAAGGAGGAGAGGGAGAGGGAGAGCTTGAGAGGAAGAAGAAGAAGATACACCACTTGAATGGAAAAATGAATTCATAATTCAAACCAAAGTGGTCGGCCACTCTTCATTGTGTAACTCCTCATTAAATGCAATTAATGTGAAGTTATTATGAAAATGGCTTTGTAACTTCCATGAGGTGGCACCCATGATGATGTGGAACATCATTTTTGGTACACCTAATGCCAACTCACCAATGAGGTGGCAAAAGGTCAAGTCAAAATTGACCTTTGGTCTTCCTTCTCAAGTCAAGTCAAACTTGAACCAATCTCTACCATGGTTGATCTAATCTAACCATTTGATTCGAGCCAACTTAATATAATGAATCTAATTCATTAAATTAAATTGATTCAATGAGTCAAAATCTAAATTAGACTCATTGAACACATGAATCAACTTGAGTCGAACTCAAGTTAACCCAATTAGGATTACTCTTAATCCAATTTGATTCATCAAATGAATCTAATCCTCTTGGTTCATCATATGAACCTAATCTCCATCTAATTGTCCTAAGTGTGTGACCCTATAGGTTCTTGTAACGTTGGCAATGCCCTAAACCCATTTAGGAGCATAAGTAATGAGCGGTATCTAGCAACACATCATTACTACCCAAGTTACAAGAATGTCGAGATCCGACATCACCTTGTGACTACTAATTGTGACTCCTCACAATATGTGACATTGTCCTTCTATCCTAGACATCTAGATTGATCAATATGAAGCATAGACCGTGTCATCCTCTAATCAATCTAAATCTTGAACTCCAAGTAGACTCACTCAATCAAATGAGCTCAACATCTAATGTTGACTCATTTGGGCATGGTCATGCACTTAGTGGTCTCACTCTATCAAGAATACCGATGTCGCTCCCGTCATATGGGAGGGATAGATCCCATCTACATCACTCACATCCCTCTACATAATTCGTTATATACCCAGTAATCGCCTTTATAGTCCACCTAGTTACGGGTGACGTTTGATGAAACCAAAGTACATAACTCCTTATGTAGGGATCAATGGTGACTTCAGGTCTAAGGACTAATAGTCATCCTAATAGCCACATGAGAAAGTATATGACACTCATATAACGATCCATGATACTTTCTCATGGCGGGTCATTTAGTATACATTCTCCAATGTATACCCATGTGTCAGCTTGATATCTCTATATCCATGACTTGTGAGATCAAGTCATCGAGCTGACCTACATGCTAGTCTTATTGCATTAACATTGTCCCTGAATGTTAATACACGACTAGGAATGATTTAGAGTAGTGTTCCCTATATCATCTCACTATCGATTCAACTAATCGATTGATATAGGTATGAACCTTCTACTCAAGGACGCTATTATACTTAGTCTATTTGGCACTAATACAAATAAGTATAATAACCAAACAAATGCCTTTATTAATATACAAGAATATGATACAATGAGTCCATACAATCATCAAATGATTGACTCTAGGGCTCTAACTAACACTGACAGGCGACAACATCAGTCTCCCGAACGACATTACCCTCAAAGGCACGAGGACAATCCTCGGATGTCTAGGGAGCGGCCTAGGTCGTCCGCTCGGGAAGAAGAAAATAGAAGTAACACTTCCCGAGGCGAAATCAACATCATCGTTGGCGGGCCGACCGGAGGCGACTCCAACAGAGCAAGGAAGGCGAGCGTCAGGCAGCTTCAGATCCATGCGGTTGGCTGCAGCCAAGAACGGGCGAGAGGTCCCGAAATCAGTTTCGGACCCAGGGACTTGGAGGGAGTCGAAGTGCCACATGACGACGCTCTCCTCATCAAAGCGGTAATAGCTAACTATACTATTCACCGCGTTTTCATCGATACAGGAAGCTCGGTCAATATTATATTCAAAAAGGCTTTCGACCAACTGCAAATAGATCGAGCCGAGCTGCTGCCCATGACAACCCCCCTCTATGGGTTTACGAGCAATGAAGTTCTGCCGATCGGACAAGTCCGACTGGCTATTTCGCTGGGAGAGGAGCCGCTCAGAAGGACGAGGACTGCAAACTTCGTCATTGTCAACTCTCCCTCAGCATATAACGTTATCTTGGGGCGACCGGCGCTCAGTGAATTCCGAGCGGCCATCTCCACCTTCCACCAGAAAATCAAGTTCTCGGTGGAAGATAAAGTGGGAGAAGTACGGGAAGACCAGCTGGCAGCTCGGTGATGCTACGTCGAGATGGTTCGGGCTGAAGCTAATTCCGCTCGGAAGGCGCCACGGATCGAGGTAAACGCCATAACCGAAAAACCACCCTCTTTGGTATATGAAGAAAAAGAGGAAGTACAGATTCACCCAACCCGATCGGAGGCCACTACTTTCATTGCGGCCGATCTAGAGGCGAGCCAGAAAAAGGAACTGATCAAATGTCTCCAGAAAAACTGCGATGTCTTCGTTTGGTCGACGCATGAGTTGCCCGGAATTTCGCCAAGTATAGCGCAGCACGAGCTCCACGTCCGACCGGACGCTCGGCCGGTGAAACAAAGGAAGAGGGACTTCAGCGCCGAACAAAATATCATCATCCGAGCGGAGGTAGAAAAAGCTCCTGGAGGTCGCCCACATACGCGAGGTGCAGTTCCCGAGCTGGCTGACGAACGTAGTACTAGTCTCCAAGCCGGACAATAAGTGGAGAGTTTGCATCGATTTCCGGGATCTCAACAAAGCATGCCCAAAGGATTTTTATCCTCTGCCCCGGATCGATCAACTGGTGGACTCCACAGCCGGCTGCGAATTGATATGCATGCTCGACGCCTATCAAGGCTACCATCAAGTGTCACTCGCCCGAGAAGATCAAGAGAAGGTCAGCTTCGTTACAGCCGACGACACTTACTGCTACAATGTGATGCTGTTCGGACTGAAGAACGCGGGAGCAACTTACCAGCGCTTGATGAACAAAGTGTTCAAAGAGCAGATCGGGCGAAATTTGGAAGTGTACGTGGATGATATTCTCATCAAGTCCGTCCGAGCGGCCGATCTCTTTAAAGACATGGAGGAGACTTTCCGAACGCTGAGGAAGTATGGAGTTAAGCTGAACCCTCAAAAGTGTCTGTTCGGGGCAAAAGGCGGGCGTTTCTTGGGCTATATAGTGACCGAGCGGGGCATCGAGGCAAATCCACACAAGGTGAAAGCATTACAAGATATGTCTCCCCCAAGAAATCTGAGGGAAGTACAGCGTTTGACCGGTCGGATAACAGCATTGTCCAGATTCATCTCGAAGACAGCCGATCGGAGCCTCCCGTTTTTCAAAATCTTGCGCAAAGTCACTAAGTTTCATTGGGATGAAGAATGCGATCGGGCGTTCGAAGAACTGAAGACATATCTGAACTCTTTGCCTGTGCTAGCCAAGCCAGCCGTGGGTGAGCCGCTTTGTATCTATTTATCTTCAACCGAGCAGGCAGTAGGCTCGGCACTAGTGAGGACGAGCGGAGAAGAACAACCATTGTACTTCTTGAGCCATATTTTAAAAGACGCTGAATCTCACTACACCGGGATCGAGAAGCTGGCTTTTGCTTTGGTCCTCGCCGCTCGGCGACTTCGTCCCTATTTCTTGGCTCATACTATCATTGTCCGGACGAATAGCCCATTGGGAAGAGTGCTGTTGAATCCAGAAGCGTCCGGATGGCTCATCAAATGAACAACGGAGTTGAGCGAATTTGACATTCAGTATCAACCCCGCTCGGCGATAAAGGTGCAGTCCTTGGCAGATTTTATCACCGAAGTGCAAAGGCCAGAGCCCGAAGCTATGTGGAAAATATTTGTGGACGGATCGTCCACTCGGCTCGGGAGCGGGATTGACGTGCTATTACTCTCTCCCCAAGAAGAAAGGATGCACTTATCCGTTCGGCTAGACTACAGAGCCAGAAATAACGAAGTGGAGTACGAAGCCCTCATAGCCGGCTTGCAGGCAGCTCGGCATGTAGGAGCCAGTCGGGTGACAATCCATTCGGACTCCCAATTGGCCGCTCAGCAACTCTCGGGCACTTTTGAGATTAACAACGCTCGGCTCAAACTTTACGCTGAAGCCTTCGAAAAGCTCAAGGCCAACTTCAGAGAAGTTATTATCCAGAAGATACCCCGAGTGGAAAATCAAGCGGCAGATGAATTAGCCAAACTAGCAAGTTCAATATCACCGGTCGTCATCCAGCAGCCAATTGAACAAGTGGCTTTGGTGGCTCACGTCGACCGGATGGAGGGTCTAGCGTTTCCGAGCGATTGGAGGACGACCATCATGGAGTTTCTTCGATCGGGAAGCAGCCCATCTATTAAGGAGGAGAGCTGGTCGGTTCACGCTCATTGGAGACCAACTCTACAAGAAGGCTTTCTCTCGCCCACTGTTGAAGTGTGTAAGCTCGGAGGATGCGGAGTACATCCTCCACGAAGTGCACCAAGGATCGTGTGGGGGACATTCGGGCGGACGATCACTGGCCAAGAAGATCTTGCTGGCCGGATACTTCTGGCCAACCTTGCAAACAGACGCCGCTCGGACCGTCGCGACGTGCCTCTCCTGCCAGAAGTACCACAACTTCTCTCACCGACCGGCAGAGGAGATGAAAGCGTCTACAGTAGCCTGTCCGTTCGATCAGTGGGGAATGGATATCGTGGGTCCATTCCCTATGGCGACCGGTCAGCGGAAGTTTCTACTGGTGGCGGTCGACTATTTCTCCAAATGGGTGGAGGCCGAGCCGCTGGCGAAGATCACAGAGCAACCGGTCAAAAAATTTATCTGGCAGCATATAATCTGTCGGTTCGGCATTCCTCGTCGACTCGTATCTGATAATAGGCGGCAGTTCGTCGGGAAGCAGCTCGAAGAATGGTGCAAAAGTTATGGCATTGAACAACACTTCACTTTCGTAGCATATCCCCAGAGTAACGGCCAAGCGGAAGTAACCAACAGAGAAATACTCAGAATTCTCCGAGCTCGGCTTGACCACATAGGAGGAAGTTGGGTGAACGAGCTGCCAGACGTCCTATGGGCCATCCGCACGACTCCAAAAGAGGGAACGGGCGTCACGCCATTCCATTTAGTGTACGGCGGCGAAGCGGTTATCCCGGTTGAAGTCGGCGTCAAGTCCGTCCGGATCCAGAATTATGATGATGATAACGCCAAGCGGAGGAACATGAAATTGGACCTGATTGATGAAGAGCGAGCCAAAGCGTCCATCCGGCTGATGGCGTACCGGCAGAAGATGAAGCAGAATTACAACCGGCGCGTGATCCCCAGAGCATTCCAAGTTGGCGACCTAGTGTGGAAGAAAGTAAATCCGGTCGGCGACGTTGGCAAGCTGGAAGCTCCTTGGGCGGGTCCCTTCAAAATCATCGAAAAGCTCCGCTCGGGTGCTTATTATTTAGAAGACGAAGATGGATGACAACTGGATCGACCATGGAGCGCAAATCATCTCCAGCCGTACCGAGCTGGGTGAGAGGAAGCAAAATGATAAAAAGAGCATCTGCCAAGCTTCGCCGAACGGCAGTGTTGAAATTAGCCTTAAAGGCCGTCGAGCTCCGACGTTAAAAATCGAGTCGAGCCGGCGACTATAAACCCTCCGAGCGGAAGACCGTCGAGCTCCGACGTTAAAAATCGAGAGTCGAGCCGGCGACTATAAACCCTCCGAGCGGAAGACCGTCAAGCTCCGACGTTAAAAATCGAGAGTCGAGCCGGCGACTATAAAACCTCCGAGCGGAAGACCGTCGAGCTCCGACGTTAAAAATCGAGAGTCGAGCCGGCGACTATAAACCCTCCGAGCGGAAGACCGTCGAGCTCCGACGTTAAAAATCGAGAGTCGATCCGGCGACTATAAACCCTCCGAGCGGAAGACCGTCGAGCTCCGACGTTAAAAATCAAGTCGAACCGGCGGCTATAAACCCTCCGGCCGGACGAAGGCAATAAAGATGACTTGTGAGCAAGTACCCAAAAGTACTCGCCGTCAACACCCTTCTCGACCGTCTTAACTCGCAGATCGGCCAAGTACCCAAAAGTACTTAGTCAACATCCAGCGAACAATCTCTGCTGTCGAAACAAGGTATTTTCATCCGAGCGGACATGCTACGTAAAATACTTCGTAAAAAATCCTTTTCAAACGAGAAAGGTGTGATAAGAGGCGAGCGGATAGCATGCGTATTGATTAGCGAAAGGAAAAAAGCAAGCAAAAGGACAGCATTAAAAGAAATTAAGGCCGAGCGGCCTAATTACAAAAAGGGATAGTTTTTTGGCCGAGCGGCCGAATAACAGGCAAACTTCTATTCTAAATAATCATAAAGATCCTTCGGGATGGTGCTAAGGAGCGCCGCCTGGTCTTGAGCTGGGATGGTGGCGGAATCGGGAAGTTGTCCTTTGGACTTCAAATATTCTGTCGTGGCATTCATGGCAAGTTCAAAGGCCATGTACATCCACTCGCAAACTTTCTCCTAAAATTCGGCCGAACGGATGTAATTTTGTCTCAAGGCAGCGACCCGGCCTGGTTCAGACTCCTGATATTCTTTAAGGGCTGCTCGGGAAGCATCGGTGGCCGCCTGATGTTCTTGTAAAGCAGTCTCGAACTTAGCCACCTCATCCGATCGGGCAATCTTCTCGTTGGCCAGTTGCTCCCTCAACTCCTTTACTTTCTGCTCCAAGCCCCGAGCCTCGACGTTCTTCTTCTCCAGATCGGAGATAGCCGTCTTCTTCCGCTTGGTGGCCAGGCTTATCTTGTGATCCAGTGATTTGTTCAGGCGATCAAATTCGGCTAGATTGTGCGCCTGGTCAGCCGTCTTCTTCCGCTCGGCCTCCAGTAAATCTTGGGTCTTTTTGAGCTCTTTTTGCAGCTCGGCGTATGATGGACCTTGTGAGCCGGAAGAGCCGCCCGGAGCCTTCAGCCTCTTTAATTCCGCATCCACCATCGCCAGACGATTGCATACGGCGATCTCCTCCACCCATCTCTTTCACGAGCAAAGTTGTTAGAAGCCGGTCAGAGAGAATGCGTAAAGGACTAGAGAAAACAAACTTACCCCCGTGGCCTGTTGCATGTGGTTGTTGGCCAGATTACTGAGGGGAATCATTGCGACGCGTGCCTGAGCGTCGGCCCACATTTCAGCTAAGGGCCCTTTCATTGTGATTAGGTGCTCGGGCGTTGTTGGTCAATCGGCTTCGGGGATTAATTCCTCGGTGGGGAGATGCAGGGAAACCCGGATGGTGCGGCGCCGACCGGGCGTTGTCTGGGCGAAAGCCGGAGAAGGATCAGAGGTCGGCGCCGAGAACTGGGACAAAAGTGTTGAACGTTAGACCTGGCGAGGAGCGAGTGGAAGGGCGCTGATCGGAACGGCCTCAAGGGGGTCCGCAGACGCGTCTAGTTGGGAGGGCGTCTGATCGGACGAAATCGCCTCCACCTCCGGCGCTTTGCCTCGAGAAGTGGAGGTGGCCCGCTCGGATGGATGAACCGCAGATGTAGCCAAGCAGAGCGGTGTCTCCGTGCGGCGTCGTTTTTGACGAAGGGGGCACTCCTCCTCCTGAGCCAAGCCTTCATCCAGGACGGAAGGCTCTCGACTAGCAGTTGCGCCATCCACTGGCTCTGGGAGAGAAGCCTGAGCGGCCAACTCCCCAGCATTTGTCTCGCTCTCCCCCTCATTAGAGCCGACTGGCTGGATGCCAAGCGTCTCCATTTCTTTGGCCGCCGCGGCTTCAAGCGCCGCCGCCTTCCTCTTCAAAATTCCAGCCATCACCGACTCCATGACAATGTTTGCTACAAAGGAAAACAGAGAAAATCAGTTAGCAATTAAAACGAATGCACAAAGTAAAATTCTTACCGAAGCCGTTCGGAAGGGGGATCCTGATCGGATTCAGACCGAATATATACATCACCCCTTCATGCAGGAATTTGTTGATGTCAAACCTCATACCAGCCAGCATGTTGGCGGCATGAAGATAGTCTGGTCGGGTTTTGAACCTTTTGAGCTCTGGTGAGGTTGGTGGTCTGATCTGCCACTTCGTTAGGAAGGGGGTCCGCTCGGGCATACGAAGGTAGAAGTAGAATTCTTTCCAATGCTTATTGGAAGAAGGGAGTTTATTGAAGAAAACTAAACCGGGCCGAGCCTGGAACATATACGTGTCCAGCTCGGACTGTTTAGGGTAATAAAAATAATAGAAAACCTCCGGCCGGAGGGGGATGTGGTGGATTTTGAACAGAACAACGACGCCGCATAAAAGGCAGAAAGTATTGGGGACTAGGCTTCCGAGCGGAATGCTGAAAAAATTACAGACTTCAACGATGAAGGGATGAATGGGAAATCGCAGACCGGCTGTGAACTGGTCGCGGAAAACACAAAAGGCTCCGCGCGGCGATTTGTGAGGCCGAGCGGAGGAAGTGGGTAAGATAATTTCAAAGTCAGATGGGATGTCAAAATTATCCATCAAAATATCGGTGTCGCGCTGATCGAAGCGTGACTCCATGGTAGTATACCATGGGCCGAGAGCTTGGTCTAGAGGTTGGGAGGAGCTAGCCATTGGCCGAGCGGACGAAACCAAAAAAGACGAAAGGCAGAGGATAAAAGAAAGAAGATGGCAAACGAAACAGTGCCCGAGAGCCAAAACTGGGGAAAGAAACGCAAAGAAACACGAGCCACAAGAACCAAAGATAGAGCAGAGGAAGAGCCCTACAGAGAACAAGGAGGATCGAAGAAAGAACGCCGGAGATCATCGGAGAACAGAAGAACAGGGTCGCCGGAATGCTGAGAGCGAGAAGCTATGGAGCACGCGAGAGCAGAAATGCGGCGAAGGAAGAAAGCGAAGCCTTTATAGAGTGGAGCCCGAGCGGCCTCCACTGTCGGATTCAGATCGCGAGAACCGGAGCACGCATCGCACCTTTCATTTTGAACCGCCTCGATCCCGTTAGAACACCACGTCGCCGCCGTACAATGACGGCAGCCTCGACACGTGGCATTCGGCCATTTGAACACATTTAATGAGCGCGTGCTCGACCTTAATGATGGAGATTGGCGAAAACTTCTAAAAGATACCGAGGAATGTTGGCGTTGACTGGCGTTTTAGCTGCCCCCGTGTATCCGAGCGGAAGCAAAGATGCATATGGACACCGCTCGGCACAACTGATGGTCCAGTCAATCGGACTAATCGCCTCCTTCGACTATACTTGAAGGGGAGGCAAGTGATCCGGTAGTAAGGAGGGGGGACCCCCCCTTTAAGCAGAGTCAACGCCACGTGGAGGTTGAAAGGTAAAAGGTCAATCAGGGGTTTGGCCGAGCGGATAAAGATAGGGGCGACCGGCCGAACGTTCCGAACGGAAGCAAAGACACCCCGGCGGGGAGTCGGGGTTCCGACGCTCATGTTGAACAGGGTTGTATGGCCGAGCGGGTTTCTCCATAGAGCACACAACCGGGAATCTCCCGAGCGGACTAGCACATACGACCGGCCGGACGTGAGGGGACTGCCGACCGGCCGGACGCTCGGAATGGGGTAAGAAGAGACAAAGGGACAAGGGAACATCTTCTGACAGTGGGTATGTTCAACGACCAGGCCATACGCAGGATCTTACGACAGAGGGTTCCGCTGTCCCATCAGAGATGTGCTCGGACTATAGCAGTATGGTGTCAGGTAAGCTCTTCTGACAAGCCCACACTGAGGTATGGTTAGAGGACACGTATTTGCCTCGGTATGTGTGTGTGAGCCTCTTCACAGCTCTATATAAGGAGCCTCACACTTCGCCGGAGGTACGTATTCTCCCCTATTCGAAGCCACTTCTGCATTTCCTCTTGCCTGACTTGAGCGTCGGAGGGTCGTCGCCGGGAACCCCTTCGCGGCCTGACTTCTTTGCAGGTTCGCCGGAGGTCCATACGATCGGTCGGAGATCTACGTCAGCAATTTGGAGAGAGTCACGTGCCCAGCGTCCGTTGATTCAGCGTTCGGACAGGATCATTAGGCAATAACACTAAGGACCATAGTTATAAGCCTAGAAATAAAAACGCTCAAGGATTTAAAGAAAAATCAAAATCTAGGGATTTATGGAAAGAAAATCAAGTCTTGAGGTCAAGGCTTGATAAAATGAAAAATACCCTAAAAAGGATGGAAAGTATCCTAAAAGGGCAAAAAGAGCAAAACCTAGGTTTAGCACAACAAGAGTCATTCAAGGGTCATAGGGGTTTGGGATACAAACCTAAAACTAAAAAGGATGGGCATCTTACCATATAGTTCCATATAATTATGGAACCAACCCTAGGTCAAATGGTCAAGTCAAAAACACTAGGGAGGTTATCCCTAGAAGTATTTTTGCAACACCAAACGTAACCAAGACTTATAAGAAGTCTAAGAAAGTCACTAAAAAGGTCACAAGGGAAGCAATCCCTAGGGTTGACCTAGAAAATGTGACCAAGGCCCCTAAGAAGTCTAACAAGGTCACTAGGAAGGTATTTAGGGAGGCTATTCATAGTGAGTACCTAGAGCATCCAAGGAGCACCAATAGGTGTTGGGTTCCTAGGAGCATTTTTTTTCTATCCTTTAGATAGGTTAGAGAGTGACAACTCTAATTGGAAGGGTAGTTAACCCAATCATAATGAAGTTGGCACTCTAAGAGCATTTTCAAGGTTATTGTTAACCTTTGAAAATGATAAGGATTGATGGTTTACTCTTGGAAAGAGTAAGATGTGTCATAGGTTGAGAAATTAAATTGGCACACTTAGGAAAATCATAAGAACTACCAAATTAGGATTGTGATATGTTCTTAGGAAATTAAAGGCAACTTAAGCCTTAATTTAATTTGTTACTCTTGGAAGAGTAAATTGTGCCAAAATTTTGAGGAATTTGTTTAATTTAAATTGGCCAAATATTAGGAAAATTAAAAGAAATATCAAAATTGAATTTTGGCATTTTTTTGAAAAATAGTAGATAATTTAGGTTTTAAATTTTAATTTAGCTAAGGATTAAGGATACTTAGATAGATAATCTAGGTATTTCATTTATGCTAATTTACCATGCGTTATTTGCCCATCATATGCCATGACATCATATTTTGCATTCATGTTTTATTATGAAAAGCACAAAAATACCATGTCATGTCATACATACATCATGTGGTAATAGGAAATTTCCTTTTGAAAAATATTTACCTTTGATGTATGTCATAACACATCATGCATTGTTTTTAATTCCTTGCAAACCAAGGACAAATAACATTCATTAACAAGTAACATCCTTGGTAGATGTTTCTAACATTAAAATGCCTAGATAGATATGCATGATCCCTAGATTAGGGTAAAACCAAAGTTTACATCTCACTAAGAACTATAAGGTGACTTGTATGTGGTTTCGTACATATTAAATACAAGTGAGATGTTAGGATGATGAACAAAACTCAAGATGTTGATTTAGTGCATTTTTATGAGTTTTAGGTTCATCAAAACACATAGTTATGTATTTTCCAATCATTGGAAAAGCTAATGTACAAGTCATGTGCATTGAGCCCAAAGAACATGGTTGGATATTAGTTTTGAAAATGATTTTAAATATATTTTGGAAAACCTTGATGAATGCTATCGTTTGATAGTAATCATTATTGAATAGTTGAGTACAAACTTGGAAGAAAACACTAAAGTTTTTACAAGTTTCAAAGTTTGTGTCAATCTTTGAAAATATGAAGTATTTTTATAGAAAGCTATTTTTCCTTGATAGTATATGCCCTAAGGAATGTATACATGAATTTTCATGATTTTTCAATTTTTGCAGAATTTTAGGGAAGTTTCTGAAATTCACTGAAATAAATTTTCAGTTTTTCAGAGCTCCACCTGATCGATTGGAGTGCCTCAATCGATCGGGCAATCGATTGAGAGGAGTTTTCCCGCGAGCAGAAGCTCGCTGGATCGATCAGCCGATCGATCCACGCAGTCTGAATCGATCAGTGGATCGATTCAGCAGGATTCAATCGATTGGGGCCCAACTCCAATCGATTGGGGATGCTGATTTTAGCTGGGAAGCTTATTTTCAGCATCTTGAATCATTTTTAGTCTAGGTAACCATTCCTTACCCCTCAAAACATATTTGTATATATTTAGGGGGAGTTTTCATGATGAAAACAAGGACAGATTGGTTAAGGAAGACTAAGTAGAGGTTTAGGTTGAGGTTTAGTTTCAATATTGATTTTTTGAACCTCAAAACTTCTAAATTTGGGTTTCCTAAAGGTTTAGGGATTCCAAGTCATTGTTAGTGCAATGACAGAAGTTACATGCATGTCTTTAGGGGGAGTTACTCTTTAAGGACATGAAAATCTATTTTTCATACACCTTGGAAGGTGGTTAACCTTCTTTAGCGAAAATGCTCAAGGTTGGGCATTTGAATATAATGGAGAGTGGATATCTTCATTATTCAAGTGGTGTATGCTCACGGATGAGCATTTGATGATAATAAAGGGTATGAGACCTTCATTTGAATCGTGTGTGAATATACCAAGTGGTATATGCTCAAGGATGAGCGTTGAGAATAATGAAGGGTATGGGACCTTCGTTATTGTGTTGTGAACAACAAGTGAAGTTGTAAACAACATTGGGTAATTCTTCAGGGGGAGAGTTTTTGATGTGTGCCAATAGGGGGAGAATGCGTGGTTAAGTTAGGCCTTCATTACCTAAGAGGGAGTTTGCCCTCTAGAAGAGGAGAAGAATGAAGGAAACCATCATTCTTACATTGGCATGAAGGAGAGTTGAGGCTATGAGATTAGCCTAACTTAAAAGTATTGTCAAACATCAAAAAGGGAGAGATTGTTGGAGCAATATTCCCTAGGTCAAGGTTGATCTGGTTGACTGAGCTTGAATTGGGTCAAGCTTGAGTCTTGATGTTTGGATTTCGATATTTGACAATACATGGAGACAAGACATGGAGATTGCAGGTGCGATTGTTCATGTGGGGAGATTGTGAAGGAGAGTCAAGTAGGTCAAGGTTGATTGGATACTTGACTGGAAAAGCCAGGTGAAAGACCGAGTGAGTGAAGCTATGCAGGAGGAAAGTCCTGGTGAGTGAAGCTAGGCAGGAGGAAAGTCCTGGTGAGTGAAGCCAGGCAGTTGTGGAAAGTCCTAGTGAGTGAAGCTAGGCAGAAGGGAAGTCCCAGTGAGTGAAGTCGGGCAGTTGAAAATCCTGGTGAGTGAAGCCAGGTGAAAGACCTAGTGAGTGAAGCTAGGCAGTATGGAGAAAATCCTGGTAAGTGAAGCCAGGTGAAAGCCCTGGTGAGTGAAGCCAGGCAGAGGAGAAGTCCTAGTGAGTGATGCTAGGCAGAAGGGAAGTCTTGGTGAGTGAAGCCAGACACAGGACATCCAGATGGGTCAAGGTTGACCAGACATCTGGTGGAAGTCCAAGTGGGTCATGGATGACCGGACACTTGGCACGAGGAGAAAAGTCCAAGTGGGTCAAAGGGATTGACCAAACACTTGGTGACGGAGTCTTGGCAGGTCAAGGGTGACCGGATGCTAGGCATGATGTACCAACAGGTCATGGTTGACCGGATATTGGTTTAGGGGATTTTGGACTTGATTTTGGGCAAAAACAGGAGCTGAATCGATCAACCGATCGATTGGCTCATGCCCAATCGATCGGGTGATCGATTAGGTGAGTCCCCGCGATAAGCCTCCTCCCAATCGATCAATGGATCGATTGGGGAGAAGTGCCGCGTTAACAGAAAGCCTCCCAATCGATCGGGCGATCGAATGGGAGCTGCGATTTTGCGCGATAAGCCCTGGATCGATCAGCCGATTGATCCAGGTGATTCCCAGGAGCACAGAGACGCTCTGGATCGATCGGCCGATCGATCCAAAGCCTCTCCAATCGATTGGGAGCAATCCAATCGATTGGGAGCAATCCAATCGATTGGGATTTGACCGTTGGCGCATGATATAGCTGTTGGCGAGCGTTTCCCACAAAAGAACTTCCTCGACTCTTCTCCACGCGACAATGCGACCCTCTCCTGCTCTCTTCCCCAGATCTTGAAGGTTCTTGGAAGCTAGTGCTAGTGCACATCCATGTCAAGAGGCGAGTTTCAACAAGAAGAAGAAGCTAGGGTTAGGGTGTTCTTGTGCATATCTTGTAAGCTTTTACTTGTATTATATTTTCCTTCCCTTTCTTCTTGTACTGTGAGCTTGTAGGGCTTCTTCGCCTTCGGTAGTTATCGAAAAGGAGTGTTTACATAGTGGAAGGTGCGTGAGTATGTGGATCCTTGGATTAGTCACCTCTTCTTGAGGTGGATACTAAGTAAATCCCTAGTGTTAGCGTTGAGTGTTGTTTCTTTGTATTTCCGCTGCATATCATTGAAGAACAAGCAACGAAGAGCACAAGGAGCGCGACGAGCTATTCACCCCCTCCTCTAGCTACATTTCGGTCCCAACACCTAGGTCCTAGAGGGTGGTAACTCTAGACGGAAAGTCTTGGCGGGTCGAGCCCTTCGGGTAAAATCCTAGAGTCGGGGACTTTAGGTTGAAATCCTGGTGGTCATGGACCGGGTGGAAGTCTGGATGGGTCGTGAAGCGGGCGTCCAGCATGAAGATCAGAAGTCTCGGGCGCTGAGTAAAAGTCCAATGGGTTTGGAGGACCGGTCTGGCAACAAGTAACTTCTCCTAAGAGGAGTAGGTGAGGACGCATTCCCCGAAAAGGAAATAGTAAGCGTCGGTTCGACCTAAAGTTTCGACGAAACTCAAAGTCAGAACCGGACAATCAGAGGCTGTTGAATTTCAATTTAGATATATTTTTGCTTGGACTAACTTTATTTTGCAGAAAATATGGGGCCGGAAAAAGCTCTTGGAGCTGGACCTGGTCCGAGCGCCAGGAACTTAAAAGTTATCGCCAAGCTGATGTGGAGCTCGCAGAGTAGCCGAACCACGTGGTCTAGGCGCCCAGAGGGGTTCCGAGTGCCCAGAACAGCCTATAAAAGTAGCTTCTACCAAGAGCTTGAGTATAACACAACGAACGACTTCTGCTTGACGACGGTTCTACTGAAGATTTTCTTATACAAAATTGTCGGTATTCTTTAAATTTCTAATTACTTGTAAAACTCTATTTGCAATCTTTTCGATTGATTAGTGATTGTCCATCGAAAACACTCACACGTGCGGACCTTGGTGTAGGAGTTGTCACAGGCTCCGAACGAAGTAAATTCTTGGTGTTTGTGTTGTCTATCTTTGTTTTCCGCTGCATCTTTACTCAAAACGAACGAATCAGTCACAAGCTCTATTCACACACCCCCCCTCTCTAGCGCTTTTCGATCCTATAGGTTTTGGATGCAGGGTTATACTGACCTACCTTGTTTCGGGATTCTTATCAGATCTATAAAACTTGTGAGCAATTCCAACTGGTAGGAAACATAGGACGTAAAAATGAAATGTCCCACTAATCTGTTTTATTTTGTGAGATTTTTTATGTATAGAGCATCAATTTTATAGGTCCTTTTCTTCTATCCTTTGGATTTACCTATATTTTGTTGGTGGTTGATTATGTATCTAAATAGATAGAGGTCATCCCCACCATACTTAACGGTGTTGCAATGGTTGTGGATTTTGTTAGGTCTCACATATTCTGTAGGTTTCGGATATCCAGGGTGATCATCAATGATCAAAGGTCTCACTTCTACAACAGATACATAAAGACGCTTTTGAGCAAGTACGGTGTAATGCACAAAGTATCCACCCCGTACTATCCTCAGACAAATGGACAAACTAAAATATCTAATAGGGAGATCAAGTAGATCGTTTAGAGGCTTGTGAGGCCGAATAGGAAGTATTGGCGCAAGAGACTTGATAATGCGTTATGGGCCTACCGGACTGTCAACAAGATACCAATTGGGATGTCTCCATACTAGATCATTCATGGTAAAGCTTGTCATCTACCAATGGAGGTGAAACACAAGGCATATTGAGTCATGAAAGTAGAGAAACACAAGGCATATTGAGTCATGAAAGTATGCAACATGAATTTCGATTGGGTGTGAGGAAATTACAGTTGCATGAACTTAGAGGAGCTTAATCGGAAGCCTATGAAAATTCCCACATTTATAAAGAAAAGACAGGCATTCCATGATAAGCATATATTGAGGAAGGAGTTTCAGGTTGGAGAGAAAGTACCTTTGCACAAGTCCTCTCTCATATGACTATTTGGTTAGTTGATGTCCAGGTGGAAAGGTTCATTCATTGTTACTAATATTTTTCCCTTTGGCACTATCGAGATATAGGATGTTACCAGAAATATTTTTAGGGTGTATTTAATTGGGGATCATTTTTAATAACCGTAGTTATTCATCTAAAGTTATCAACAAAAATCCTATTTAGTTTAGGTAATCGATGATTCCCGAGTAATGTTTCATGCCCGATATGTCAGTAAAAGGGACATGCAACCTGGAAACGAAAAATTTCAAAAAATTTTAAAAAAAAATTATTCCAGGGTTAACAAAATTTTTTTACCTAAAATGTCCTCGAATAAAAGAAAAATGTGATAAAAAGAAAAATGTAAAGAAAAAAATAAAAAACATAAAAAATAAAATAAAAAACTTTAAAAAATTAAAAAATTAAAAATTTTAAAAAAATTATAAAAAATAGAAAAAATGTAAAAAAATAATTTAAAAATGGGAAAAAATATAAAAAATAGAAAAACGTAAAAAAAATTAAAAAAATTTTAAAAAAATAAAAAAACGTAAAAAAATTTTAAAAAAAAGGAAAAATAGAAAAAAATTTTAAAATTAAAAAGCATAAAAAAATAAAAAACAAAAAATAAAAAATAGAAAAAGTAAAAACCCTAAAAAAATAAAAACGTAAAAAAATTTAAAAAATTTTAAAATTTAAAAAAATAAATAAAAATGAAAAAAAATAAAAATAAAAATAAATGAAAAATAAAAAAATACAAAAATAAAGAAAAAATATGAAAGTGGAAAAAATAAAAAAACGTAGAATTTAAAAATATATATGGTTGGTTTTGTAACTAAAGATAATATAGTAAAATATTAAATTAGGTTATTCATTAAAACTTTCAAACAAACAAGTACATAGATTGAACCAAATAATATTTGGTTATGTTTTATTCCCCATAACCTTGATTATATGATTACTTGATAATCACATAATTAAAATTATATATGATAATTTGAATCAAATGCATCCTTAAAATTAATGGACATAGGCTGAAACAACTTCATGAGGGCACACAAGGAATAAAAATGGAGAGTGGGGATCTCCAGAATGTCATTTATCCAACTTTGGGGGAGTTCGTTCTTTCCTTTTGTTTTCTTGTTTTTGTATATATGTTTGCTTTGCTTTATTGTTGGTCTAGTTTTAGTTACAATTAGTTTTTGAGTCACATTCCCTTTACGTTTTTCCATAGAATTGTAAAAGTTAGTTCAGCTTGATCCTCGAACTTTGAAATCGATTGACATGATTGATTTCATTGATTGCATTTGATTGCTAGTGTGGTGATGAATTTATGATTGGCTTCATTGATTGCATTTGATTGTTAGTGTGGTGATGAATTTTATTTTGATAGATTAAGGTAATCGTTACTAAAAGAATTTAGATATTTGCACAATGATATAATATTGTCCACTTTAGGCCTAAGCCTTTGTGGTTTTACTTTTGGGCTCTATCTAAAATGTCTCATATCAATAGAGATATATTTTTCTTTGTAAATCTATGATCTTTCTCATATATTTCTAATGTGGGACTTTGTTTGCAACCTTACAACTCAACGATCCCCCCTCAAACGAAGGGCCACAAGCTTCCCACGCCATATCCTCGATCCACTAGGTCTTTCTACCCTTCGATCCACCCGACTTATTGTTGGCACCCCAAGATTATTTGGATGTGATTAAATAAGTTAAGTTAGGTCCTGTAGTGTTTAATCCTGTGTCTAAATGTGTAGGAACTTAGGAGCACAGGAAGTCGAGCAAAAGACGTAGTTAGCAAGAAGGACAACACGGGAGAGAGCCGACGGGCTCGGTGCGTCTGAGGGACGAAGTGCTGTGGAAGAGTACACGGGCAGACAAGAAGGAGGCGCGTGGCGTTTCTGAGGGATAAGAAGCCGGAGTGAAAGCTTGCTCGAGGAGAAGGCCGGAAGTTGGGTTCGAATGAGCCCTATTCCAGATGGCCGAAATCACCTAAGCGAGCGGAGATGAAGTGGAAGGCCCGGACCGAAGCAAGCAGAGCTGGAGCGGAAGACCCGGACTAGAAAAAGTCAATGTGGCTGACTTTCTTGGTTCGGGCGTCTGGAACCGAAGTTTATCCGAATCGCGTTTGACCATGATCCATTATGAAGGGGATAACCTCTAGGCGCCTGGAACCCTTCCAGGTGCCCCGATCAAGACTATAAATACAGCCTTAGTTCAAGAAACTAAAAACAACAAGCATTCTTGCAACAACACTTGTACGCTTCCAGTTTTCCATTTAGCTTTATATTTTTGTGCGATCATTGTTGTAATGAGGCTTCTCCGCCTAAAGGAGATATTAGTGCGCTCTACTTCCTTGGATTAACAACCTTCCCAGTTGTAACCAAGTAAAAACTTCTGTGCCTCTGTCTTTTTGGTTTCCTTATTCTTTTTTATGCAAGAGTTTGTTTAAGTTATAAGTTGAGGAAGGTATTTTTGTTCGATTTTGTGCAAGGGCTATTAACCCCCCCCCCCCCCCCCCCTCTAGCCGGCCTCCAAGCGGACCTATCAAGTGGTATCGGAGTAAGATTTGCTTCAGGAGGACTAACCGTCGAATGAAGCACACGAGACGACCAGACCAAGCGTTTACCCACCAAACTTCGAGGGGGAGTTCGCAAGATGGAAAAAGAGAATGGAGGTTGATCCGGCGGATAGAACAGGTGGCCCTCGTTTGGAGGGGTCGACGCCGTGTGGAAGTCAAAAGGCCAGGTGGACAGGTCGGCTGATCGGAGAGGGAGGGGTTGACCTCCCGGTCGGATAGGAGTCGGGATCCGGCGCTCAATGGAATAGTAAAGAATGGCTGAGCGGAAGTCAGGCTTTGTCGAAGATATAAGGTAGCATAGTGCTAACAGTCCTTACGTAGCACCCGCCCGGAAGTCTCCCCAGCATATCAATGCAAACGACAGGCGGGACGTGATGGGCGTGCCGCCCGGCCGGCGCAGGGGATGAGGGTCGTCCGGACGACGCTCTTCGTCCAGCCGGTCGGATGGACGCCCCGGCCGGTGGTGGGTAAAGAAGGACAGGAACATCTTCTGACAAGCCGTCAAGTCCTATGGCTAGGCCATACTCCAAGTCTGACAACGAGGTGTTCTGTTGTCCCATTGAAGACGTGATTGGACTGTAGCAGTATGGTGTCAGGTAAGCTTTCTGACAGACACATACCGAGGTATGGGCTGCGGATACGTACGTGCCTCGGTGGACGTGTAGGAGCTCTTTCACCGCTCTATATAAAGAGCCGCATACTTCACCGGAGGTATGTTGTCTTGCTTTGTTAATTATTTCGGATCGAGCTTCTAACCTGCTCATATTCGTTCGCAGAACTGGGTGGAGCAGATTGCCATCAGCAATCGCCTGGCTGAACTGGAGGACGAACTGAAGAAGCTCAAGGCTGCGGGGGACAGCAGACAATCGACGGCCGCTCTGGAGAAGGCCAAAAGGTTGCTGGAAGTTAAGCGGGGTAAGACTTCCGGCTTGACAAGCGAGGTTGCTCGCCTCGAAGCCTTAGTCAAGCAACGGGATAAAGAAGTAAAGACCGCGACCGCTCGGAAGCTCAAGGCCATTGATGATATGGACTTGATGAAGGTGGAGAATCGGGGGCTGGAACAACGGGTGAAGGAGCTAGACGCCTCACTAACTGCCGAGCGGGAGGGTCGCTCCGCCGATCGGACCAGAGCAGAAGGAGCCTTGCAAGATCTTCAGGCTGCCCTGGATGCTTCCCAGACCGCTCTCAAGGATTACCACGATGGAGAGCCCGGTCGATCGGCGGAGGTACGCAAAGCCTTCGTCCGCTCGGACGAGTTTGGCGAGAAATTTACCGACAAGCTCTCCTTGACTTTTGAGGAGGCAATCAAAGTGGCGGTGGACTACATGAAGAACAAAGGTCATGCTCCTGCCGATCTATCCGTCCCTGCCGAAGACCTGGCGACCATGATGGGCTCCATCCCTGACCATCTTTTTAATTTTGATGACTAAGAATCTATCTGTGAGACTATTTTGTAATTTTTCTGTATCCGTGCCGGTCGGGGCAAACTTTAGAAATTTTGTCTATCCGCCGGTCGGCGTGAATGAACTGTGTCTTGTTATTTGCCCATTCTTCTTGCGTCCGATTTTTGTTTTTCGCCTTGGTCTTGAGCTTTTTGTGCCCCAAGTACATTTTATAAAGGGGCCGCTCGGCCTTACGCTTTTACATCGGATCCGACCGAGGGCTACGCAGAAAATCATCCATCCGGCGGCCCAATAGGCTTCGGTCGCCCGTCGAATTTTACCTTCAGAACTTGCCTACTGTCCGATCAGCCGGCGTCTATAAACGTCCGAGCGGAAGACCGTCGAGCTCCGACGTTAAATATCGAGAGACGAGCCGGCGTCTATAAACGTCCAAGCGGAAGACCGTCGAGCTCCAACGTTAAATATCGAGAGACGAGCCGGCGTCTATAAACGTCCGAGCGGAAGACCGTCGATCTCCGACGTTAAAAATCAAGCTCCAGTTGCGCTGGCATCGCCGTCTGCCACTTGATACGGAAGGTCGGTGGCTCGGGAAAACGTACGTAGAAAAAATGCTCCTTCCAATGTTTGTTGGAGCTCGGCATGTTATCAAAGAGGACGAAACCTATCCTAGACTGGAAAATGAAAGTACCCCACTCGGCTTGCTTGGGGTAATAAAAGTAATGAAAAATCTTAGGGTCGAGGGGGATGCCGTTCAGTTTAAAGAGAATTATCACCCCGCGCAGTAGCCTAATGGAGTTAGGAACTATCTGGCCGAGCGGGATGCGGAAGTAATTGCAGACTTGCAAGATAAACTTATGGGATGGGAAGCATAGCCTGGCCAAAAATTGGTCTCGGAAGAAAAGAACAGTGTCGGGCGGCGGTTCATGAGGCCGATCGGCCGGTGTGGCTAATACTATGTGATGGTCAGGAGGAATATCGTAGGTCCGAGCAAGACGCAACGCGTCCTCCTCGTCGAAACGGCTCTTCATGGTCGTATACCTTAGACCAGGAGCGCCGCCGATCGACTGTGAGGTACTAGTCATGGTCTAGGATCGGGAATGAACGCGGAATGGAAGGGGAAGAAGAAATAAAGCCAGGAAAGAAGGCAGAATGGCAAAGGTGACTAGCAGGAAGAAAAGGAGCGAAGAATCGAGGAGAAGAAAGGCTTACTAGTAAAAAGATAGTCGCAGGGGGCTTTGAGGTCGTCGGAGGTGCAAGGTCGCCGGAGAAGAAGAGAGCAATGAGGTGTCTGGATCGATGAAGCCAAAGTGCGGCGACGAGCAGAGGTCGGGGGCTTTATATCGCCGCCTGAGAGCTACCCCCACCGTCCGATCCAGGTCGTGAAGAACGAGGCCATCATCTAGCCGTTCGTTTCAAACGGCGGATGTCCCATCGGAGGTGATGCCACCGCCATACCCTGACAATAGAAAGGTCGCCACGTGTCAGCAAAATACGGGTTACATTTAATGAGCTCCCTATACCGCACGCAACGCACGTGTTTGGCAGTAGAGAAGAAGATTCGGCATAAATTCCAAGGCAATACAAGGCATGGGCAAGGTATCGTCGAACGGATTAGCGTCCATAAGCCTGGCCGAGCGGATTAATATGACGATCGTTACTCGGTCAGATCGGCAGTCCAGTCAGTCGGACTTCGCCTCCTTCGACTAGATTTGAATGGGAGGCAAGTGATCCGGCGGATAGAACAGGTGGCCCTCGTTTGGAGGGGTCGACGCCGTGTGGAAGTCAAAAGGCCAGGTCGACAGGTCGGCTGACCGGAGAGGGAGGGGCTGACCTCCCGGTCGGATAGGAGTCGGGATCCGGCGCTCAATGGAACAGTAAAGAATGGCCGAGCGGAAGTCAGGCTTGGTCGAAGATATAAGGTAGCATAGTGCTAACAGTCCTTACGTAGCACCCGCCCGGAAGTCTCCCCAGCATATCAATGCAAACGACAGACGGGACGTGATGGGCGTGCCGCCCGGCCGGCGCAGGGGATGAGGGCCGTCCGGACGACGCTCTTCGTCCAGCCGGCCGGATGGACGTCCCGGCCGGTGGTGGGTAAAGAAGGACAGGAACATCTTCTGACAAGCCGTCAAGTCCTATGGCTAGGCCATACTCCAAGTCTGACAATGAGGTGTTCTGTTGTCCCATCGAAGACGTGATTGGACTGTAGCAGTATGGCGTCAGGTAAGCTTTCTGACAGACACATACCGAGGTATGGGCTACGGATACGTACGCGCCTCGGTGGACGTGTAGGAGCTCTTTCACCGCTCTATATAAAGAGCTGCATACTTCACCGGAGGTATGGGGAGACATCTTTGAAGCCACCTTTTTCACTACTTGCTTGCCTGACTTGAGCGTCGGAGGGTCGCCGCCGGGAACCCCTTCCCGGCCCGACTTCTGTGCAGGTTCGCCAGAGCTTCGTACGACTAGCCGAAGATCTATATCAGCAAATCGGAGAGCACCACGTGCCCAGCGTCCGTTGAGTCAGCGTTCGGACAGGATCAGAGGTATTTTTTAAAACAGACATCGATTTATTATTAATAATGGAATTCGATTTTGAAGCACCCGAAGACAAGCAAAAGTATCAATAGACAAAGGAGGAACAAGCAGACTTCGTGGCAAACGACAAAGAAGAGTTTAATCTGCTGAACATCCTCCTGCCACAAGAAGTCAACCGGATCGGAGCTTACGGATTCGCCAAGGAGCTCTGGGAAAATTCCTGGAACTTTACGAAGGAACCTCGGAGGTGAAACTTTCGAGACGGGACTTACTTCGTAACCAGGTTAGCAACCTCCGATTAGAAGAAGACAAAACAATTGCACACCTTCACTCGAGGATCAAGGAGCTCATCACCGGACTTTTGAATCTCGGATAAAAGATAAGCAACCGAAATTCGTTAAGGTACACTCTGAATGCATTCCCGCTAAGGTACACTCTGAATGCATTCCCTAGAAATACAAAATGGGCATCATTAGTAGATGTCTATTATATCTCTAAGGATTTAGAATCTGTTACCTTAGAAGAGTTATTTTCAACCTTTGAAGTCCATGAATCGAGATGTACAGATATAAAGGAGCCGAAGCACGACATTGCTCTTAAGGCAAAGATGGACGAACAAAGTTTAGAGTCCTCTCTCGACGACGATGAAACGGTAATGATGGTAAGATGTTTTAAAAAGTTACTTAAATATAGAAAAACTAACCATCCGCAGGGTAGAAAGAGAAGAACGATCAGATGCTACCACTGCAATGAAAAAGGACATGTTAAAGACAACTGCCCTAAGTTAAAGATCAACAAGAAAGACAAAGGCAAGAACAAGTACAAAACCCTAAAAGCGACGTGGGACGAAACGTCGTCCGAATCAAACGTCGAAACCTTTTCCGAACTTGCGTTGATGGCAAATCATCAAGAAGATGAACACGAAGAAAGCTCGTCCGAAATGAGCATCGAGAGCATCGATGAAGGGTGAGCGTCAACAGAAGAAAGCAGCATTTCAGGGGGAGCTACAGACAATAAAATCGACAAGGGAAGTCAGGTACGATCTCTTCCACCTGATAAGTTGTTTAAATGTATTAAATTATTAACTAAAGATTGTTGCAAACTTGAAAAAGAAAATAAAGAGTTGAAATTAATTCTAGGTAAATCTTGTCCATTAGAAGAATATGACAAAGTAAAATTGGAAAATGATATTTTACAAAAAAAAATAAAAAACTTGAAAAATCATGCATGCTCATATAATGCAAGTAGTAGAAAATTTAATGGTCTAAATTGGTATTTTTATTACCACAAAGGACAAATGAGAAAAATTTATCAGAAATATATACTAAAGAAATTTTTAGTTAACACAGTTGGAAGGAATCTATATTAGGTTCCAAAGACTTGTCTAAATTAAAGTTTAATTAAACTTAGGGATTTCAGAGAGTACATTAAATATTTGATTTCATTATGAGGCTTTGTCTAGAAGTTTGTCTAGAAGTGGTTGATGATCCAATAACCAAGAAGGTCTAGTGCCTCGCCATAACCTGGAAGACAATTAACGAAATAAAATATTTAATTGACTAACTAATAAAATATTTAATTATAATTAAAAAATACTTTAAATAGTTACTCATTTTTTTAATCTTTTTAAACTTAGAAATTTTAACTTAATTTTTTTTTTAAGTCTCAGCTTTACTTTTTCCAAAATTATTTCTACAAAATTAATTTTTACAAACTTAGAAAAATATTAATATTATATAAAAAAATTGAAAAAATTTTCTAAAATTATTTTAAGTGCTATCAAAATAAACTTGATAAGTGTTTTAAAAATATTGAAAATCAATTTTTTTACTTAAAAACTTTCCTATTTGTTTTTTTTTTAATTTAACCTTTAGATTTTTTTTTGATACCCCATTTTTATATGATCAAAAGGGGAGAAGGGAAGATTAAGTCTAGGGGGAGGTAGTAATTTCACATTTTTGCACTTTAATTGCAAAATTATTGTTTTTGTTTTATGTTGGTTTACTCTAACTTAACTTGGGTTGCTCACATCAAAAAGGGGGAGATTGTTGGTACCCCAAGGTTATTTTGATGTGATCAAATAAGTTAAATTAGGTCCTGTTATTTTTAACCCTGTGTCTAAGTGTGCAAGAACTTAGGAGCACAGGAAGTCGAGCAAAAGACGCAGATAGCGAGAAGGACGACATGAGAGAGAGCCGACAGGCTCGGTGTGTCTAAGGGACGAGGTGCTGCGGAAGAGTACGCGAGTGAACGAGAAGGAGGCGCACGACGTTTCTGAGGGACGAGAAGCCATAGCGGAAGCTTGCTCGAGGAGAAGGCTGGAAGTTGGGTTTGGATGAGTCCTATTCCGAATGGCCGAAATCACCTAAGTGAGCAGAGTCAAAGCGGAAGGCCCGAACCGAAGCAAGCAAAGCTGGAGCGAAAGGCCCAGATTGGAAAAAGTCAATGTAGTTGACTTTTCTGGTCCGGGCGCCCGGAACCGATGTTTATTTGAATCACGTTTGACTGTGTTCCGTTGTGAAGGGGATAAAGTTTTATCCCCCTCTAAGTGCCTGGAACCCTTCCATGCGACCCGACCAAGACTATAAATACATCCTTAGTTCAAGAAGCTAAAAACAACAAGCATTCTTGCAACAATACTTGTACGCTTCCAGTTTTCCATTTAGCTTTATGTTTTTGTGCGATCATTGCTATAAAGAGGCTTCTCCGTCTGAAAGAGATATTAGTGCGCTCTACTTCCTTGGATTAGCAATCTTCCCGGTTGTAACCAAGTAAAAACTTCTGTGCCTTTGTATTTTTGGGTTCCTTATTCTTTTTTATGTAAGTGTTTTTTTAAGTTATAAGTTGAAGAAGGTATTTTTATTTGATTTTATGTAGGGGCTATTCACCCCCCTCTAGCCAGTTGCCAAGTGGACTTATCACTTATTAGAACTTCCTTACTTAACTGCAATTAAGACTTTCTGCTTAGTGTCTGGTCCTCTTGATTTGGACACAGGAGCCCCCACTTCCTTTGTTCGAGGTCAATATTCTATTCACATGGCTCAATTAGATTATACCTCTTGTGCATAGTCGACAGTTAGACCTTCTGACATTTCAGACTCTTATATCAATTGAAGGATCGAAAAAAAATTAGATATCTCCACAATGGTATGATATTGTCTACTTTGCGCCTAAGTCCTCATAGTTTTATTCTTGGGCTCTACCCAAAAGACCGCATACCAATGGAGATATATTTTCTTTATAAATTTATGATTTTTTTCATGTATTTTCAATGTGAAACTTTGTTTACAACCTTACAACCCAATAGATATATGCTTTGTTGAAAATTATTCTTATTCCTTGTTGGTTGTTATTTCTTATCCCCACTTTATGTGATCTTCTTTTCTTTTCTTTGGATATTGAGACATTATTTTGTTATCATGTTGAGCACATTGTTAGAGACGGTCAAATTATAAGTGTGGGAGATAGATTATATTTTTATTTTGGGAGAAAAGCTAGATATAAAGTATAGCATGTCTGAGACGTGTCTGATCATCATGGTTGAACCATAACTTATCTTTTGAGCCATACTTTAGTTTAGTGAGAGATATTTGTCTTGATAACACAACATGTCATTCAATAATAATAATAATAATAATAATTATTATTATTATTATTGTTATTATTATTATTATTATTATTATTGAACACCCATGAATAATGATAGTGTAAAAAAAATTGACATGTGCAAATTCATTGAATTTGAGTGTGAAATTGTGAAAAGTTTTATTGTGACATTCATTGGAAGATTATTATAAGATTATATTGTTACGTGGATTGTCATTAATAATAATTTTGGGATAAGTGGGTTAATTGTTATAGTTTGCATCCTCTGTCTCGAATTCTCTCTGTCTCCATGTTTCACTGTCGATCGGACAGTCCAGATTACATCTCAAGGATGTCTTGCATATCACAAGGATACTGCACATATCTTAAAGATGTCATGATATCTTGAGATGTAATCTGGATCGTCCGATCGACAGTGGGACATGAGGACAGAAAGGGTTCGGGACAGAGAATCCGAACTGTAATTGTTATTATTGGAATTGTAGATAGAGTGTTTATGGATATTGTTTAGTTAAACTCAACGTGATAACATTCGTATTGTCTCATATCATCATTGGTTTTCTTCCCTACATTTATACTATCCTTTTATCCTCGTGCTTGTATTTCTTGGAATTCTAAAAAGTCCTTCAAAGTCATACCTTCTTGTGTTTATAGTGGTTGAGAGTGGAAAATAAGTAAGCATATAATAGTGTGGCATCATGAGTAGCATAGAGTGAATTCTACCTTTGTATTGTTGCGTGATTAAAAGCAACTACTATTATCTTGTAAAGTTTATCATCCTTGGTCTATGCAAGATTCAGTGAAGTTACCATACTTGTTACCTAATTCAAGAACTCAGTTCATGAATGCCTTGATTTATGAATATTGATGATCTTAAGTAATTACCATTTACGATCTTCTTGGTGTTAGGAAGAATTGTGTGGGGGAATGAGTTTTGCTTGTTTTCTTAGTTGGTGTCCCTGTCCGAAAGCGTAAAGCTGACTGGATAAAGACCTCGCTCCTCTGCAAAATAAAATCAAATCAGGGAAGGGGTCTTTAACATTGGCCCTCCGATGCTCAAATTAGAAACAGAAGAAGAAGAGAAAGTGAAAGTACTAGGGACCAAGATTAACCCTGTCTTTCTTCATACCTATCATACTCTTTTATACCTGTCTTCGTGACCCTTCATATTCCCCTATTTAATGATATTAATTATAGACAGAAGACATCTTTGTCTTGATTTCTCTACATTCAATGATAGATGAAGTATTTTCTTTCACTTATTAAGTATCTGTTTTTTCCTCTTTTATTATATCGGTTCATTATTTACTATCAATAGCATACCCCGAGCCGGACGGATGGACCTCTCGGTCAGCTCTACTGTCAATCGTGCTGACCAAACAATGTTTCCTTCAAACAGCTGACCGGACAACGGTTCCTTCGATCGGTCTATGTATCCTCCTCTCACTCGGGCGACGCGGTTGGGCCACGTTGACCGTCTTAACTTTGACCTCGACCGTGGTCATGCCAGATGGGCTCCTCCTTACCGCTTCATCACAAGCCTTCCCTTCAAGTCCAGTCGATGGAGACTGTATGTCCGACTAACTGGACAAGATATGTCGCTAACTGCTCTAAGGCCTGAGCGGCCTTCATGCTCCAGTTTTCGATCGGTGATAGGCTCATGCCGCTCGGCCCTCTTTTGCGGGGTTATTGTTCGGCCCAAGCCTTCGAAGCGAAAAGGTGCACAAGTCGTTCGGATATGTGGTGATCACGTGTCCATGCCTGATTGGAAGACAGGCGATTATACTTGGTGACAATTTTCTCCTGCTTGCTCCTCATTCCCCTCGGTCGAGCGCAGTCCTGGCTGATGTCATATGATTTTCTCGAAGATTGCGTAAATCCCTGATAACCATGGCTAAGCATGCAACCATACCTTTTTTTAATTAAGTGTCTTAAATGCTGCCTCGTGACCGAAGGACGTGTGTCCCATATTACCACTGCGTGCTTGATGTGATAGGCGGATATCCGCTTGTGACGCGACGTGCGCCTTTTCAAATTCAACGGTTGGATCTTCTTTTAGGTTTTCGTAACTCCAAATCGGACGGCTGGGGTTGATCAGCCGCGAGGTTTATAACCTCACGTACACCGCCGTCTTCCTCACTTCGCATCTTCATCTTCGAGTCTTCGTCTTCGAGCTTCCCTGCGACACTGCATGCTTCTCCCTTTCCGGCGATCTTTCTAATAAGCTCCCTCCTTTCAATCGAATCCTTTCGCTATTCTTAGCGTCCTCTCTTTCAATTGAACTTCATTGTTTCTTGTCGACTTTTGTTTTCGATGGCAAGCTCCTAAAAAACCTCTCATCTCCGTTCCTAGATTCTAGTACACATCCATCAAGTCCATGTTCGACGAAGGCGATGCTGAGAGTTTAAGAGCTGCTTTTGAAATTCCCTCTGATTATCAAATCGGCCTTCCTTCGGCTTTCGACCGGTCAAACGAGCCGCCTCCTGATTTTGTATGCTTCTTTAGGGACCAATTTACCGCCGGTCTGCGGTTCCCGATCCACCCTTTCTTCTCTGTCGTTTGTAAATATTTTCATATTTCTCTCCATCAACTAGTGTCGAATTCCTTTATGTTGTTGTCCGGGGTCGTCATTCTATTCCGCCTGCACGACATTCCTCTTACTCGGCTCTTCCACTATTTCTATTATCCCAAATTGTCCGAGCCGGGGACTTTTCTCTTCCAAGCCCGAGTGGACCTAGTCTTCTTTGATAAGATGACGTCCTCCAACAAGCATTGGAAGGCCTACTACTTCTTTGTTCGCTTTCCCGAGCGGCCGGACTTTCTGACTAGCTAGTAATTACTGGTGTTGAACCCTTCCGAGCTCAAGAAATACAAGAGTCGATCGAACTACTTCCACGCAGCTTCCAGCTTGGTCGGTCAGAAGTACCATATCCACAAGTTGTTGCATGAGGTAATCCTCTACGTGTTCGGCTTGAGCCCGATCCGCACAAAGCTCCCATCCAACCTAGGTATGCTCCCCTTCTTCTCCTTCGTTGAATCTAACTGATTTTTTCTCCCCTTTTACAGCTCACATCATGCTGAGGGCGTGTCTGGCTAGCAAGAGCAAACTTGTAGATGCAGAGATCAACGCTGCGGCCATAACCGAGCTGGAGAGCCATGGTTTATAGCTGGTCGGCTCCAACGAAGATCTGCTTGGAGAGAGCGTGGGAATGCCAGCCTAGGAAGCAAAGGGGTAGCCAGCCGGACGGCTACTGGCGAAGTGATTGGCGTAGCGAATCCTTCACCAAAACGACTTCTGGTTATTCCGGTCAAGGGGGCCTCGAAATCGGCTTCCTCTGGGGAGCCGCTGATCAGCTGAAAGAGGTGCCGCACAGAGGTTGCGTCCCGATCCCGTGCCTTCCTTCTGAGTGGGGTGAAACCTCGACGCCTGCTGCTCAAACGGCGGTCGTTCCCCACACATGCCTGTCGTCCGATCGAACGCCCTGTCCGGGCTGCCACAAGGAACCATCTGAGCTGCTGGTTGCTTTCATAACGCCTCCACTGCCGAAGGCTCAGAAGTCTCACATCTGACCGACGTCAATGGCTCAATCGGCCGGTAGAGCAACTTCAGCCCCGTACACTCTGAGTGGCCGACGTCATATAATGGCGGTCATCCATCTGCCTACGGACAAGTGGCGCGGCTCCAACAGCGTTGAATTCCGAGCCCCTAAACACCAAATAATTATCCAGGAGTAGCTGGCACAGATATGGGCCAAAGCCCGGGCCCGAGCGACGGTCATGACTCCAAGGGCGCTCGCCGACGGTCATACTCAGATGTCTACTGAGGTAAGTATTTTACTTATATGTTCCTATTTATCGCCGCTCAACCCTAATAAATTTTTTGCTTCCTCGCAATATTGGGTAGAAAACCTGGTCATGTGCCAAAGGTTTGCCTTTTTGGAGCAACACCAGGCTACTCAATTGGCTCGGCTTGATAAACAGGTCAATTCCTTCGAGTCCAAGCTTAACTTGGCCAACAACAGGATGCTCCGGGCCATCGCAGATTTGGAGATAAAAAATAAGGAGTTTCGGGTGCTGGCTCAAAACCTAAAGGATGTGGAGGCCTAGCTAAATGTCGAGAGGGAGGGCAGGTCAGCCAAATGCTCCACCACGAAGACCCAGCTCGACGCAAAAGATGAAGAGCTGGCCAAGTTGAAGGAAGAGTTGAATGCCTCCCGAGCGGCCTTAGAGATTTATCATGGAGCCGAGTTGAGCAGGTTTGAGCTGCAGAAGAAATCCTACCTCCGCTCGGATGCTTTCAATGACAGGGTCACCGACCAAGCTCTTTGCCTCTTCAACCTCGCGATCGATAGGGCGCTCGACTAACTTAGGGATAGCGACTACATTTCGGTTACTCTGACCAGCAAGGTCATCAGCCGAGATAAGCTGACTGAGTCGCTACCCGACGATGTTTTAGATTATCTTAAGTGAGTCTGTTCGTGTGAGTTTTGCTTTAGTAATTTTTTTGAAGTATCAATGAAGGATCGTTCATCTGGTGAACCCTTATTTTTTTGTTCCCTTCTTGTCGTTCGGCATTTTTAGTTTCGACTTGCATTTAGTTCACGCGTTGTCGCACAAACTTGAGCGAAACTAAGTTGCTTTACCCCTAAGTGTGGTTTCATGATCTTCCGATCGACAACGAGCTATCTGTTTTCATAGTTGATCGATCAGTTCTGGGTTTAAGGTCGTCGTTCGACTTTTGATGGCGACAAGGGTTTAAGGTCGTCGCTCGACCGTTTATGGCAACAATGATATAAGGTCACGGCTCAACCGTTGATGAAGACTATGATTTAAGGTCGCCACTCGACCGTTGGTGAAGACTGGGGTTTAAGGTCATCGCTCGACCGTTGATGGCAATAAGGGTTTAAGGTCATCGCTCAACCATTGATAACGATAAGGGTTCAAGATCGCCGCTCGACTTTTGATGGCGACAAGGGTTTAAGGTCGCCGCTCAACCTTTTATAGCGATAAGGGTTTAAGGTTGTCGCTCGGTCGTTGGTGACGACAAGGGTTTAAGGTCGTCACTTGACCGTTGGTGACAACAAAGGTTTAGGGTCATCGCTCGACCGTTGGTGACGATAAGGGTTTAAGGTCACCGCTCGATCGTTGATGAAGACTAGGGTTTAAGGTCGTCGCTCGACTGTTGGTGAATACTGGGGTTTAAGGTCGTCGCTCGACCGTTGATGAAAAAAAAGGTTTAAGGTCGCCGCTCCATCATTGGTGACGACAAGGGTTTAAGGTCGTCGTTCGACCATTGGTGATGACAAGGGTTTAAGGTCGCTGCTCGACCGTTGGTGACGACCAGGGTTTGGGGTCGCCGCTCGACTTTTAACTTGGTCGATCGACTCGAGACTCTAGAAAAGTTTCATTGTTTATTCATGTCTGTCCTGCATCCAGAAGGCATATACACAAGTACATTTATATTTGCTCACGCACCTTTCACTCGACCCTATAGGGTTGGAGATGATTCGCACTCCATGGCCACTCGAGCCATCTTCCGTCTTTATCTTCCAAGTAGTAGGCCCCCGAGCAAAGTTTCTGTACGACCTTGTAAAGTCCCACCCATGATGCCTCGAGCTTGGTGACGTCCCAGATCAGCTTGATTCTCTTCCAAACCAGATCGACGACCTGGAAGGATCTCGGGATCACCCTCCGATTGTAGTTTTGCTTCATCCACCGTCGATATGCCATTAGCCAAACGACAGCTTTATCCACCAAGTCGAGCTCCATTAATCTCTGCTTGGTGTTTCCCTCATCGTAGAGTCGCACTCGGTCGAATTCTACTGCAACCTCCACGGGGGCCACCGCTTCTCCTCCATACACCAGCTAAAATGGTGTTACGTTGGTCGCCTCTTTTGGAGTCGTGCGAAGTGCCCACAAGACACTCGGGAGCTCATCGACCGAGCTACCCCTAGCGTGGTCGAGCCGAGCTCATAAGCCTCTAAGGATCTCCCGATTTATGACTTCCGCCTGGTCGTTGCTCTGGGGGTAGGCTACTAAGGTGAGGGTCTGCTGTATGTCATAACCTTCGCACCACTCCCTGAGACTCCGACCCGTGAACTGCCCCCATTATCCGAGACGAGCCGGTGCGGGATGCCGAACCGACACAAGATGTTCTACCAGATGAATTTGATGATCATCTGCTCACTTATCCTTGCCAATGGCTCGGCCTCCACCCACATTGAGAAGTAAACTATCGTGGCAAGCAGGAACCTTCGCTGACCAAGCACTATGGGAAATGGTCCCTCGATGTCTATGCCTCATTGGTCGAATGGGCAGGACACCGCGGATGCCTTCATCTCCTCGGTCAGTAGATGTGGGATGTTGTGATACCTTTGCCAAAACAGGCATATGACTACTGTCTGAGCGACATGCTCTTGGAGAGTTGGCTAAAAATATCCAGCCAGGAGAATCTTTCAAGCCAACGAATGGTCGCCCGGATGGTTTCCACAGGAGCCTTGGTTCACTTCCTACACAATGTACTCTACGTCCTATGGTCCAAGGGACTTGAGCAAGGATCTAGAGAAGACTCTTTTATACAGCTGATCTCCGACCAAGGTGAACCACCCAGCCCTCTTCTTTAATAGTCGCGCTGCCTCCTGGTCAACCGAAGTTATACCTGATCGAAGGAATTCAATCAGCGGCATTCTCCAGTCGCTTGAGAAGATCACTCCCTCCATCCAGTCGATATGCACTACTAGTGAGACCTACTTGATCGGTTGGCTGATCATGACTAGTGATAATGAACTAGCTAACTTAGCCAGTTCATCCGATGCTTGATTTTTTGATCGGGAGATCTTTTGTACAGTGACCTCTTGAAAATTTACCTTCAACTTCTGCATATAACCTGAGTCAGGAGCTGTTAATCTTGAACATCCCTGATAATTGTTGGGCGGCCAACTGAGAGTCTGAATGAATGAACACTTTTGTGGCTCTGACATGTCGCACTGCTTGTAAGTCGGCTATCAAGGCTTCATACTCAGCTTTGTTGTTGGTGGCCCGATAATCCAGCCGAACGAAAAGTTGCATCCGCTCTTCCCATAGTGAAATGAGCAGAATGTCGATCACGCTGCTTTGTTGAGTGGACAAACCATCGACATATATTCTACAGGTTGCTACTGGCTCGACGTTCTGGACCTCTATGACAAAATCATCCAATGCCTAAGCTTTAATCGTCGTTCGGGGTTGATATTGAATATCAACTTGCTTAGTTCGGTTGTCCATTTGATTAGTCGCCCAGACGCCTCTGGGTTGAGGACTCTTCCCAAGGTACTGTTGGTCATGATGATGATTGGATGAGCGAGGAAGCACGAGCGGAGTCTTCGAGCGGCAAGCACTAAAGCGTAAGCTAATTTTTCTAGACCAGTGTAGCGGGATTCGATGTCTTTCAAACTATGTCTTAAAAAGTATATGGGTTGCTGTTCATGGTCATTCTGCTTGACTAATGCCGAGCCAACCGCATACTTGGTGGACAATAAATAAATCCAAAGCGGCTCCCCGGCGCTCGGCTTAGCTAACATATGCAAAGAGTTAAAATACTCCTTGAGCTCTTCCAATATCCGATCGCACTCCGTGTCCCACTGAAATCTTGTCGCTCGGCGTAGCACCTTGAAGAATGGTAGATTCCGATCGGATGACTTGGATATGAATCTAAACAACGTTGTGATCCGTCCGGTCAGCCGTTGGATGTCTTTCAAGCTGCTGGGTGAGGGCATGTCTTGCAATGCCTTTACCTTGCTCGGATTCGCCTTAATCCCTCACTCAGTGATGATGTATCTGAGGAAGCGTCCACTCTTAGCGACAAACACACACTTGCTCGAGTTTAGCTTCATCTCGTATGTCTCAAGGTTCGGCATGTTTCTTCGATATCTGCACACAGATCAACAGCTCGGACTAACTTTATTAATATGTCATCGACGTATACCTCCAAGTTGCAGTCGATCTACTTCTGAAACACCTTGTTCATGAGCCTTTGATAGATGGCGCCGGTGTTCTTCAGTCTGAACAGCATGACATTATAACATAACGTTCCATCAGTCGTGATAAAACTAACATTTTCCTGATCTTCTTTGGCGAGCGACACTTGGTGGTAGCCTTAATACGCGTCTAGCATGCAGATCAGCTCGTAGCCCGCCATAGAGTCCACCATCTGGTCTATAAATCCTTCGGACACGCCTTATTCAAGTCGTGGAAGTCGATGCACAACCGCCATTTGTTGCCCGACTTGGAGACCAACACAACATTAGCGAGCCAGCTTAAGAACTGAACTTCCCGAATGTAACCGACCTCCAGTAATTTCTCTATTTCTACCCGGATGATCAGGTTCTGCTCCGTGTTGAAGTCCTTTTCCCACTTATTCATGGGTCGGGTGTCTGGTCGGATATGAAGCTCGTGTTGGGCAATGCTCGGCGAGATTTTATGGAGCTCGTGGGTCGACCAGGCGAACTTGTAAAAGGTGGTTGCATCCAACCAGTTCGGGTGAATCTGGACCTCTTTCTTTTCTTCATAAACCATTGCAGGGGCCTTCTCAATGATGACGTTCACCTCCAAGCGTGGGTTTTTCTAAGTGGATCTTACTTCAAACTTGACCATCTTGATGTAGCATCATCGAGTGGCCAACTGGTCTCCTCAGACTTCCCCTACCTTATCGTCCACCGGAAATTTGATCTTCTGGCAATAGGTGGATACCACCGCTCGAAACTCATTGAGCGTCGGTAGGCCAAAATGGCATTGTAGGCCGAAGGTGTGTTTACCATGATGAAGTTTGTGTCCTTGTCCTCTTCAGGGGCTCTTCTCCAAGCAAGATTGATAGCTTGGTATGTCCGATCGACAATAGTTCATTGCCCGTGAAGCCGTAGAGCGGGGTCGTCATTGGCAACAGCTCACCCCGATCAATTTATAGTTGATCGAACACCTTCTTGAATATGATGTTCACCGAGCTCCCTTATCAACAAAGGTTCGATGGATTGTATAATTGTCAATTACCGCTCGGATTATTAGTGTGTCATCGTGAGGAGTTTCCACTCCCTTAAAATCTCTTGGGCCAAAGCTGATTTTGAGTCCTTTAGCTCTCTTCTTACTGCAGCCAACAGTGTGGACCTCGAGTCACTGAGCATACGACTTCCTTGCTCGGTTAGAATCTCCACCGGTCGAGCCGTCGACGATCATCCCTATCTCTCGCCAAGCAACGTTACTCTGTTTCTCTTCCTTCCGTGCCAACGGTTTGTTCCGCTCGGTAGAGACTCGGACGAGACTATGACTGCTCCCACGCTGAGGTCAATGGTGGCGTGGTTCGGCTGTTATCTTGTCTTCTTCCCATCGACTGGTTGATCGACGCCTTTGTTGCCAATCAGGTAATGGGGATCAACGACGATATCTCCGCAGGGTCAGCTTGCATTCTGCCAAGTCGTAGCAATTCCGAACGTTGTGTGTTGCTGACTGGTGAAAGGAGCAGAACATCGACATCCATTTCTTGCCTATTATAGCCTTTGGACGAGCGGCCACCACATGCCACATGGCATGTGTCCTGGGCTCGTGTGGCAGGGCTCCTCCCGAGCGAGACCCCTTAGGGGGTTGATGACTATTAGGCTGACGCCATTTAGACGCTCCTACGAGCTCGGTGGACGTCTCCTTTTTTCTTTTCGTCTGGATTTCTTCCACGTTGATGTACTCATTGACCTTCTTTCGTAGATGGCAGCCGCCGAGCAATTAATCTCATTGAAGTTGAGGCTCTTCCACGTTGAAGTTGAGGAATTATGCTGAATTAATCTCATTGACTGATGTGGAGATGGAGAGATCTACACTCTCTACTCAAATCTGGCCAATCTTAGGCCTTCATCAAAATTTGTGTTAATTTGGACTCTTCTTGCAAAGGAATAGAACACAACTATTGGATCCAGATATAATCAAGGCATCATCCAGATGTTATCTCAGCCTCTGTTCTAGATCTGAAGTAATCTGGGCTATTGAGTTGGATTCAATATGACCCACGCATGTACATGAATCAATGGCTGGAAATTGGAGATTAAAAGGAAACGAAGCCTTAGAGTATACCTCCACTCTAACGGGGTGTATTTAATTAAGAGATTAAATGATTTTTGTTGACTCTGTTTTAATAATAGACTTTTGTGGAGTTGATAGATTTTTATTGATTTTTATAGAATCTCATATAATTGTGAAAAAAATTTCATGGAGTTCTATAGACTTTTTTACAAGACTTTTACAAATATTTGTAAATTTCATGGAAACTTGTGAATTGAAAGGGGTGTATTCAATCTTAGAAAAACATAGACGATCATGGTCTCACATGATATTTATTTTCAAACAAAACCTAAAATACCTAATTAAATTTATTTTTTAATAAAATAATAAATAGCATACTTGTTCATAAAAAAATTTTTATACTTTTATCTTGTTTTGGTAAAAACAAAGAGAAGATAACATCTCACTAAAAAAAACTTTAATAATATAATTTTTCAACAATATTATAATAATTTTAAGTATTTTTATTTATAATTTTGATCTGAATTAATCTGAAATATTGGTCAACCCTTTAATTTTATCAAACTTTCAATAAAATGTGGAATTGATAAATTTGATTAGTAATATTATTATTCATTTGATTAGTAATACTATTATTAAAATAAATAAATATAAATATATAAAATTTATTTAGGAATTTTTAAAATTTAATAAACTTTATAGAATATTTTTAGGTAGAATTTCATTAGACTTTATTAAATTATCTATTAATCAAGTTGAGAATTAATTTGATTTATTAATATATATTTTATATTAAAACCTACTGTATCAAGTTTCTCTTCCCTCTATGCACAACGTCGTTGTCCAAAACGACTTCGACTTCGACCTGCTCGCAAGTAGTCGACGAAAGCATCACCGGTCGCCTCAAATAATTTTTCTATTTGTTTTCCTCCTTTCCGGGCCACTGCAGGTTTCGCCGGATGACACTCTGTTTCCCATCACGAGCAACCAGAGAAAAAATCTCCACCTGTAGCCCACCGCCGGAGAAAAGGCTGCAAGCGGCTACTGTTCCGTTCCAACCGTTTCGATCCATTCTTTTGTCGTTTTAACGTCAGAGAACGACATTTCAAAAGACTCTCAGCTTCGCATGAAATGCATGCTAAGAGGTTGATGCAAGCTACCAAGCAGTTGAACAAGGACAGGGACTTTAAGATCAAAGAAATCATCAAAATCGAAGAGCAGGAAGAGAAAGGACTTATTTGTAAAAATTAAAGCGATTTGAAGTCTATAGAAATCTCAAGGATGAGGAGAAGACTTTTTATTGTATTTTTAAATTGTACCAAGTGTTTTGGAGAGTTTTTATTGATTAAAATTTATATCCAAGGATTTCTATAAAAATCCATGAAATTCTATTGAAACTTTGGATATCAAAGGATTTTCATAGAGTTTTAAAAAGTCAAGTTTGAATACTACGTGACTTTTTAAAACTCTACAAAAAGCTAATTTGAATACCACTAGATTTCTATAAAGTTTATAAAAGTCTAGATTGAATACACCTAGACTTTTAAAATTCACAAAATTTATTCAAAGTAATTAAAAGTTTAATATTAAATACACCCCCTTGGTCATCATCATCCAGTCCTCGATGCCATCAACGCCAACTCCCCTTCTCCATCATGTCGCCCAAATCCAAGCCAACGCCCACACGTCAATGCCAGATCTCCATCTCTTCCTCACGTAAGGACTCCAAGTGGCTGCTCTTCTTCGTCCAACAACCCCACAACTGTTGGAGCTCTCTCCTCTTCCAGTTCGAAGAGGAGGGGCTCCAACCATCTTCTCTTGTCGCACGCCTCCATTTTTCTTCCACTCGACCGGCCATCTCCTTCTTGGGCTAGAAGAGGAGGATCCGTCCACCCTTCCTCACAACCGCAGCCAGCTCTTCCCTCCAGCGTTCATCCTCGTCCATCTCTGACCATCCACATAGGTCTTCCCTTCAAGTTAGAAGGGAAGCTCTTCCTCCCACTTTCCGACGATTCTAGAATTCCAACCATATCCTTTTTCTCTTCATCCCGAACAACATCTTCTCCTTCCAACGATTTGTAGCTCCGACTAGTGGTTCTTCAATTGTTGTTGTGTTTGGATTATTAGTTGTCACTACTCCAACATTGCATTAGTTTATTTTGAATGGGTTGTTTAGCTGTTATGTTTTCTTGCTCTTTTGCATTCTCTTGTCAGTTACAAGTTAATTTTGCAATTTTATTTGGTGATTGGTTGCTATGTGTCTGGTTGAATTGTAGGTCCATTATGCTTGTTAATTGAAAAAACTCCATGCAACATAGTTTAGTTAATTGTTCATTCTCTTTTGATCACAATATGAATTAGGTTTCATTTAAATATTGTTGTTTGTTAATTGTCTCTGGTTGCCTTTCAAACACCCAATCCATCATAGAAAAAAATCTGGCCTAGAGCTAACATCCATCTTAGCATTCTCCAGAGACGATCTAGGTCACTCTTATACTATGTTAGTGTAAAGGGGGATTCTGTAATGATTTGATACTGTATTATTCTAACTTTGAGTCTGTTAAATCATAAGTTCTCTCAAGTTCTGAGATCTTATCTTTACAAGATGTATTTAGTCATGTTTTTCATACAGAAAATGCACTTGTTTCGCTTAGTGGTGCTTTGGTGAGTCGAAATACTAATTATGTGTCTAGAAAAATCAACTAATCACATTGGAAACAAAGGAGGTGATTCACAGGACTTTGAAACTCGAACGTCAAATTCGGATCGTATTATGTGTAACTACTGTCGTAATTCAAGTCATATAAAGTTTGAGCGAAAAAATCTTCAATATAAAAATCAACAAAAACACTTGACCCATATTGCATCCACTAATAATGCCTCTGATAAATCGGTCCTTATCTCTGCAGATGAATTTGTCAAATTCTCAAAATATCAAGATCACTTAAATCTTCATCTTCCAATATCAATGATATTGTTGATTCAGGTAATCAAAACGTGTGTCTTCTTTCCTCATTCTCCAAATGGATTATTGATTTTAGTGTCATGGATCATATGACAAGTAATTTTAGTCTCCTTTTTACTTTTTAGTCCAAAGTTCACTCTCTTATCGTTATTTTAGTTGATGGGTCTCTATCCCATATTTGTGGGTCTGACACTAACAATCCTACCTCTTTGCTTTTATATGTCTTCTGTCTTATATTTACCTAATCTATCCTTTAATTTATTCTCTGTCAGACAACAAAGTCGTAATCTTAATTGTTGCATCTCATTTTTTCCATGATTAATGCTTATTTCAAGATCTTTTGATGAAAAAAAATTATTGGTAAAGAATATGAGTCTGGAGGCTTCTACATTCTTGACGCACCACTTCCAAATTCTTTTGCTTCCTCTAATGTCACTAGGTTGGGACATCCATCTCTCTTTTCTCAAAAAAAAAAAAAAATGTGGTAATGTGTCTTCATTAGATTGAGTCGTGTCAATTTACAAAATATCACTCTCTTGGTTCGAGTTTGAGTAAATAAGCATGCTACTATTCTTTTTAAATTAATTCATTACGATATTTGGGGTCCTTGTCCTATTTTGTTTAAACCTGATTTTAAGTACTTTGTTACTTTTATGTATGATTATTTTTATATAACTTGGTTATATTTAATGAAAAATCATTCTCAATTATTTCCGTTGTTTTGTGTCTTTTGTATTAAAATTCAGTTCAATGCGTCTATCCGTTCTTTGTGAAGTAATAATGCCAAAGAATATATGTCCAATTTATTACGATCATATATGGATCAGAATGACATGCTTTATAAAACTTCTTGTATTGATACTCTATCCCAAACTAGTGTGAATGAACATAAAAATAAACATCTTCTTGAAATTACACAGGGTTTTTTATTTCAAATGAATGTTCTCAAACTTTTTTGGGCTAATCCAGTTTCTACATGTTTTCTTATTAATCGCATATTATCCTCTATTCTTGTGAGATCCGTTACAAAATCTTTTTTCCCAATAGGTCATCGTTTCCTGTTGACGCTAGGATATTTGGTAGCACTTATTTTGTTCGGGATGTTCATCTGCATGTCACTAAATTATATTCCAAGTCTTTGAAGTGTATCTTCTTTGGTTATTCTCATCTTTAGAAAAGTTATAGGTGTTATTGTCCCATTGTTAACAACTATCATGTCTCAATTGATGTTACCTTCATAAAAGACACTTTATTTCCCGTCCTCACCTATTCCAATTAGTCAAAGGGAGAATGATGATTTATTGGTGTATTCTATCATATCCTCCGCACCCGTCCCGAAACCAGCTCCTGTCAAGCCTCCTATTATTCAAGTCTACTCTAGGCGTCAACCTCTTGATTCATATCCTGCATCTACTATTGTGTTACGCAAAGGTATATACCAGTGTACTTATCATACTTCTTTTGTTCCTTGTAACAGGTTGTCATCTTCATTTTGTTCTTGTATTGCTTCACTTGACTCTATCTCTATTCCTAAAAATATTTGTGAGATCATATCTCATCCTAGTTGGAAAGATGTAATTATAAAGGAGATGAATGTTTTAGATGACTATGACACTTAAGACTTGGTCGATCAACTTTCATAGAAAATGACTATTGAATGCAAATGAGTATTTGTAGTTAAAATCAATCAGGATGGGTCAGATGTCAAATTAAAAATTTGTCTTGTCACTAAAGGTTATGATCATACCCATAGTGCGGATTATTCTAATACTTTTTCTCATGCTGCAAAGTTGACATTTGTCTGATTGTTTATTTCAATGGCTGCTATTCATTATTAATCTTTACATCAACTTGATATTAAGAATATTTCTCTTCATGGTGATCTTCAGGAGGAGGTTATATGGAACAACCTCCTAGTTTTGTTGCTCAGGGGGAGTCCGAGCGAGTTTATCGTCGTCAAAAATCTTTATATGGTTTGAAACAGAGTTCTCATGCTTGGTTTGGAAAATTTAGTCAAGTTGTTGAAAAAATTGGTATGATGAAAAATAAGTCTGACCATATCATTCTGTTAGTTGTGTATGTAGATGATATTGTTATCACAGAAAGTGATACTATTGAATCTCATCTCTTAAATCTTTTATTCACACTTAGTTTCACGCAAAAGACTTGGGGATGCTAAAATATTTATTGGGTGTTGATGTTACAAGGAGTAAAAAAGATATATTTCTATCCCAGCGTAAATATGTCCTCGACCTATTAACTGAGATAAGAAAATTAGGGGCAAAGCCTTGTAGTGCTCCAATATAACTCAGAACATGCACCTTCCATGAGATCGGGAACTATTTGAACATCTTGAGAGATATTGAATATTGGTTGGGAAATTGAATTATCATACCATGACTCATCCAGATATTGCATATACGGAATGAGATGAAATGCATCATTTTGATGAATGGTTTATTCTATTGATGCCATAATTTAATAATTTAAGTGGTAAAGTTTCATTACACTTTTCGTAAGTTCCATATTACTAACCTAGCAATCATTTAATTCCAAAAGCAAGAAATAAAATGAGTAAATTAGATAGACCAGTGGGAAAACAGACAAGTTTAGATTAGGTTGGTAGAATATAATGGACTAAATGAGCCTACAAAGTAAAAGCGAGAAGTAAAACAAGTTGATAAAATATGATGGACTAGATTTCTGATGAGAGTCGATAGATCGAATGAGTTGGTTGAACCAAACGAGTAAATCAAAACATGTGAGTTGATTGGCTCTGATCTTATTGTAGCCATCATTACAAGGGACTTAATCCTACTTACATGTGTTGGCTAGGACTCTTTACTAGTGCACAAGTGAATCGAACTACATCATCGACGGTAAAACAGTAGATTTGTTTCACTATAACATGCAATTATCTAAGTCAGGAATCACACTACTCATGAGCATGAACTCAAAAGCGACACCGCTACACGAATCTTTCAGTAAACGATTCAATTTATTTACCCAGTAGTCGGCGCCCCCGAATGTTTGCATCTTTAACTCTCGCACGCACTATTTCCACATCATCCTGCACTGCATCCAAAGCCACAGTCTGCCTGCAACACCCACAAAGAATGTTTCACTTTGTTAGCAACCGACTACTGATTGTAATATAAGATTTTAGTGCTCCTCGTAGTCGTATCATTTTGTATCCAAAGTTTAAGTAGTTTTCTGTCATATAAATTATCTTTTTCCAAACTGAAATGATTATGGCATGATCATTACATAATACAGATATTCAAAATGAGAGGATAAGTCCCACATCTCCAGATGAGTTCTTAAAAACTATGTTTTAGTAAGAGGTCTCCACCTATGTGCCCCATTTTGTTAAACCCTCTACAATCGCTCATCTAAGTGTGAATGCGTGTTTGGGAGTGTCAGTGTTAGAATATCTGAGAAGGGCAGAGAAGGTAGATGGGTTTGAGTAAAATAGCTCAAACACCAATGTATACAAAATGAGGATAGATGAGTTTGAGTAACATAGCTTGAACAGAAAATGCACAACAAAACAATATATAAAAGATTAATGCCATATCGTGCAATTTCAGAAACCTCTGAAAGCAAAGGTTCAACTAACCTCTCAATCTCAGAACCCATGTCGAGAGCCATATTCTTCAAGTCTCCGAGCAAGTTGCTTAGATCATCTAGCGTATCATCTTGTTTTGCCTTCTCAACCTGTTGATGATCGATCAATAAACCTAATAGATTGTCACTATCCAATGAGATATCATACTTATGATACTAATAGTATAACATGTACCTCCACTTTCTCAAGTGCAGATGTAGGCTCAGCAAAATGTCGAGGTTCTGACCGGGGACGAGGACCTGATAACCCCAATTTTTGTCTTTGTTCCAGATGGCTACTCCGTTTTATAAAAGAATCATCTATAATTATTTGACAGGTCAAGATTGGGATGAGTATCAAATAGATAAATAACTTGCCCTGATTTATTTTGCAGTCTACCAAAACAATTGTTTCAAGTTACCTCTTGTTAGAAGAGGTCCTCTTATTTCACGGGTTTTCTTCGGCTTCCATGTCTTAGAAAACAAGCCCCCAAGATTTCCCAAAAGCTTTTCACCCTGAATGACCATGCACCAATTAGTCGAGGGGGATATGCATATCAGGAGATAGAAGATCAATCCTTAAAGCAATCATACACAAAAATTTAGATTGTGATTATAAGCTTGGAGTGTCCTAGTTTACTCCAAGAGCACTTTGAAGGCGCGAACAATCCTCGTAGTGCTATATCATGTAAATGTTAAAAGGAAGATAAAGTTCAAGTTGGGCTGAGAAATTTCTGCTAGAATAACTTTGCCAAAAAATCTTTATCTTAACACTCAATTTTATCGACAAACTACCATAATCAAAATTATTCAAACAAAAAAAAGAAATGGAGAGAAATTTGACAAAGAAGCATACCCTACTAAGATCATGGTCAATGTCAGCAGCACTTTGATGGGTCCTTGTAATTTGCTCACCTTGTTGATGCAAGGTAACAAGAGTCTTTGAAGCATCTTCTCTAATCTCTTCAGCTATTTTTAGAACCCCATTTAGTTTACTCGTAGTTTCTTCTGCCTTGTACACAGCATAATTTTCAAGTTCCTGCACTGATTGATTCTCAATACCCCCAGAATCACGAAAGTCATTCTTGTATTTGTTTCTTTCAACTGAAAATCCCATGTACGATGCCCCTCTTCCTTCATCTTTGTCATACTCAAATTGACTGCTGTTAAATTTTGTCGTGCTGACAACAGAGGCCGAGGAGTGTTTAGCAGGCACGCTGTTTACCTCAAGTTCCGAGTCAGAAACAGAATCATTAGGGGTTGATCTAGAAAGTCCTGGCTTTACATGCTGTTGTTGTTTGTTGCTCCAGGGAGTTCTTTTGTTGCTCATTTTAATGTGGAACCACTTATTAACTGAAAATCACAAAGATATCAGCATATCACAAATTCGATAATACCTTTTATTTTTTTGAAAAAAAAAATGATAGGGTGAACATAACTTCAACCAAGTTTGCTTAAAGTAGAGTCAAAGTTGCATGCCTTCTCTAGTAACCATTAGAAAATAGAACCTAGCTAACCAGACATGGAATTTCCATTCAGTGTAGTGATATAAAGAGATCAAGGTCAGATATAATGTAGTAAAACCACACTAATACATGTGAGTTCGATTACGTTACATTGAGAGAAGTCAAATTGATAAATGTAACTTAACATTAGGGAGAAAATGCCAAAGAAGAGATTTGAATAATCGATATTTCTTATGGATTAAGCAGGAGCAAAAGGAAAAAGGAGAAAGAATGTCAGAGAAGCAACAGAAACAAACAAGAAGGTAACTGAGATAAGGCAAGGGCATGAGCTAAGTCTAGAAACTGGCCCTGTCAAAATACACCTCATAAAGAAACCGAAGCACGAGCTTGAACATCCTGCCACATGAGATATTGGAATAACAGAAGTAACATTTTTCCCAAGACAATACCACAAATCAGCGAGGTAAGTAATAATGCAAAAACTTGAATTCTTATTACGATGTTATAAAATAAAAGAATATCCAATAGAAAAATTAGCCAAGTGTAAGTTCAAAGTTAGGGAGACCTGAGAATGATTCCATAAAGGAAATTAATAAATCTGAAAGAGTTCTAGGGTTGTTGATTGTGTAAAGCACAAGAAATAGGAGAAGAAGATTATTAAAGAAACCATGGAGGAAAATTCTACAGGAAGCTATATATAGGAATTAGTAGTTCTTTCTGTGAAAAACATAATCTAGAGTCTTCAAAAAAATATATAGGAAGAAGATAAGAAGAAACTGTATTTATCTACTTCATCAACTGCTTAACAATCCTCTAAAAACAAAAGGGCAAATAATCAAAACCATCTTAATTCTCAAATATGTAGATTGTCAGAGGTAGAGATGTTATGCTCAACGAGAGAAAACACACTACAGGAAGAAGTATCATCAGATAGCTAAGCACATGTCTTTCTAATATTAACAAATAATAACATCATAATCAACTCAGATTAGCCTCAAGTGAATGGTCTTCGGGTAGGAAGAAATCATAGCTTTTCTAGTCGTTGCCTGAAAACTATCGTGATGACAATTTACAACCTGCTAAAATCTCGGTCTCAAAAGTTTTTGGGAAAATCCAGTCAAAAGATTCCTACCATGAAATCAGACTGAGAATCCAACCAAGAATTTCAATCAAAGATGGTCAGTATGAGAAGGTTGAATGAAGATAGGTAGTTACCGATGAAGTAGATATAGCTTCGATCATGGAATTCCAAACACAAAAATCTGACCAAGAAGTTCTGAGAATCAAATTCTCTCTGACACACCTCGTAGGCTCATTGACGCGACCAAAACAATACAACCAATTTGTTGAATAAAGACGAATCAAAGTCAACATCGTATGATCATATACTCAATAACTAGCAGCCTAGAGATGCCACTTGACGATAAAGCTCCGATCAGACTCAAACAGCTATCTGTGGAAAGCAATCAAATTGATCGGTATAAACGCCCCTCAACTCATGAGGTATGATGGGTAAGAGATCTCAAAATCATACTCGAGAAAATCCGGGTGTGAGTCGATCAAGATTCTTCCAGTTCGAACCAGCAGACTCATAATCCCATAATGCATATAAAAAAAGATGCAAAGCAACTATCAGCAGCAACGAACTAGGTCAAGTTAAGATTAAAAAGAAAGCGCTGAACCAATACATCAAACAGAAAAAATCACCATCCCAAGGGTTCAAGCTATCAGAACTGGATCCTAAATCAAGTCATAGGCACAGAATTCGTAGAATACCTCGAAACGCCTAAAGTTACTGATTTGACAAGAAATCACGAAACAAAAGGAAGAAGGAAAAAAAAGCACCTTTTCTGAGGATTCAGCGAAGAAGGTAGCATCAAAGTTTCAGAATAACAAGAAGATCGGAAGAAAATAACCTTTCTGGATCAAAGTTGCGCGGAATTCCAAAAGTCAACCCGTCGCGTTGAGGAAGGCAAGCTGCGCACGCTATTAAGCTACGATGGTGCCAAAGCGAGAGGCGGAATCGCCAAACAGCGCGTCCGGAGGGAGGTTTGAACTTTCAACGAATCAAAACAGCGTGCGATGTGACGATAACAGAGAAGGGCCGAGCAAGGAACCACCTTGGGCGGCGCTGCGGTGGCAACAAGGCAAGCTATCAAACAGGCTTCCCGAAGAGGGGTGAAGTAAAGTCCTACTTTTACACTTACACCCTTATTGTTCATTGAATTATACTTTTAATCACAAAAAATATGGGGCAACAAGTAAAGGCCTCACCAAATAAGCTATATACTTCCAGATCTTATACTTGGACGAAGCTATAACCATACTATTTTGTTGTTGTTGTTAATTCAGATATTCATACCATCACGCCTGATTAATCTTGGGGGTGAGTTCATCAAATAAATTTGGAAGCACAAGTAGATTCTAAGTAATCTAAGTACTACGGATATATGATATATCCTATAAGAAAATCAATCCCTCGTTGCATGGGTTAATCATCCTGTCCCAAGAAGGGAGCATACCTATAGCAATATTAGAATCATTGGTGAGTAACATTTTTGTTAGTATCGGAGGGAATTGAGCCTTTTAGTTTTGTTTAAGGTGTGGTGATAAGAGATGAATCTCATTCTCATGTAATTAGGATTTAAATTTCACGTTGAGTATTTTTAAATATTTACAGAGTTTGAACCACTAATATCGCTAGTGTGTCTTATGAAGATCCACCTATGTTTCTCGAATTTATCGGAATTAGTTAGACCGAAAGTCCTTTTCAAATTTATCAGGACTAATTGGACCTAAAGTCACATGTACTTGGATATAAAAGAGAGAGAGAATGAACATTTTAGTTAAAAGTGAATTACATGGAGGAAGGAGTAGAATTACTCATTTGCTAAGGTTTTGGAGATATTTTTAAAATACTACTTTAGTTTGGTTCCACCATACTTTGTAATTTTAGAAGTTTAAAGTTCTCTTTGAAAAATTACTTGATTAGGTCTCTCCATTCAAGTTCAAAATTTTCAATTTAATTCCTAATATATTTCTTAATTTAAGTATATATATCAATCAAACTTTAAATAATTTTAACTCAAAATATAAAAAGTAACATTAATGGGTAAAAAATAAATTAAAAAGCATCTTTTATTTTCATTATATATATATATATATATATATATATATATATATATATATATATATATATATATATATATATATATATCAAAAGACCACTATATATTATGAAAATACTCTTATCTGATATTATTGTATCAGTTTTGATCAAAATAACTCCAATTAATATATTTGGTCAACTGTTTTGTAAACTAAGTTAGACAAATTTTGATCAAATTAAAATGATTTAAATTAATATTTGAGAAATTTTGACTAATAATAAAAATTATTTTGATTATAATTATTTGATAAATTTGAAAAATACTATAAAAGCATTATAATAAGGGTATTTTTAGAATATAAGAAATATTTTTAATTTTTTTAACAGAAGTTTTTTTATAATAATAAAAATAAAAAGCTTCTTTTAATTTGGTGCCATTTAAATTTATAAATATTTATGTTAATAAATATAAACCACATTGAATAATAATAATAATAATAATAATAATAATAATAATAATACATGTATTTAATTATTTATTGATGAAAGAAAGATTCAAATTCTCATTTGTAGGACAGAGTTGAATTTTTCATGACAAAAACTTATGATCATTTTAGAAATTATACGTTTTTAATTATGCCATAAAGATTGTTTTTTCCTAACGTTCATCAAAATTTCTAAAATAGTAATTATTATCATCATCATTATCATTATTATTATTCCAAAAAAGGCAAATTCGAAAGAGGGCGATGGATTATATACTGAATCCGAAACTAACTGATGAATCTCCTCCTTCCTTTCTGCGCAGCCCTGAAACGCTCTCAACGTTAAATTCGGCGTCTTCGAGTTGCACCGGCGACGACACGATGGTGGTCCGTTGGGACGAGATGGAGATCACCCGGATGCGCCGGAGGATGATGAAGGAGGCGAGGAGGTCGATGCCGGAGCTCGGCGCCGGCCGCGTCATGCACTTGGTCCGCGCCTTCGAGAGCCTCCTTTCCCTGTCACGGCAGATCAAGACGGCTGGCCGCGGCGCCGGGAAGAGGAGGAAGTCGATGGCGATGGAGATGGTGGCTCTGCCTCAACCGCCGCCGGAAGCAATCTTCGGCGAGGAGGACTACGCCTACGACCACGACTACTCCCCTGAAGCAGATTTCGCCGCAAGGTTTGATTTTTATGAGATTTTGCTAGTGATTTGATCGTTTTTTTTTTGACAAACTTTTATCATTTTTGTTTGTTTGTTTGTTTCTGATTTAATTAGTTTGGAGAGTGTTTGTGAATCTGTCGGAGAACAAAGGAGGACTGGTTCGTCCAAAAAGTGCTGGATCAAGAAGCTGAAGGTGAGGGAGCAGAAGCCATTCAAGAAGAAGAGAACAGAGGTGCTCAGTAACACCTCCTCATCCATAAAAAATTTGTTCATTTTGTGAATTTGTTGACACCTTAGACTAATTTTTATTATCAATTTGCAATCAATATATGTCCATCTTAGAACCTCACCAAATGTGCATCATCTACAATTTTCTTTGGCAGAGGAGGGAAGGGTTCAAAGAAGATCACCCCAATGAGAAACTGAGAGAGGTGTTTTTGGAGGAGCTCAAGGAACTGATTCATTGTTTCATACAAGTCTCTGAGGTTTCACATTTATATGAGTTCCATAATACTTTCTACTGATAAAACTCTACTATATATTCTGAAAACCGATCACCAGCCTACACCTTTTGTTTCCATGTTGTTGTGAGCAGATGAAACTATACTTTTTGAAAAGTTTTCGAATGGCCCATGGTTCGGCAAGCATCCGCTCGAATCGGAAGAGAAGAAAGCTTATCCGCGGACAGCACCCCGGCTCACTTGTCACTGCTGATGATGAAAAGACTAACTCTGTGAAGTTGGATGATCAAGTGCATTCTGGTTTGAACAACAAGCTTGTTTCCTGCAAGGAAGGCTTATCTCGTAGCCCCGAATACAATCGGGGTAGATCTTCGCGAAAATCTAATGGATGGATCTACTTCATCAAAGGTAAACTTGAGAAGATCAAACTCAGACTCTCAAGATGGAATTGTTGTTGCACTTGTGGGAAAGAGAGGTACACACTCTGGAATTCACGCTCCATTCACCTACTTGAACATTGACAAAACAAATACTGAGATTGAATCGAATCGGTTTTGCTAAAAACTAGAGTCTAGATCAATCGAGTGCTAAGTGTTTTGCCAAATTCTATGAAAATTTTAAGTTAAGTAGTTTTAGAACAAGAATTCTTTCGAGACTTGCAGATCGACTAGAGTAGAAAGAAGTTACAGGCCAAACAAAAACAGTTGTGTTGTTTGGTGCCTGTTTTATAGTGGATGTATTTGTAGATAACCATTCTAATAAATTGATCCATTAGGTTAACTTTGTAACTATGTCAAATGTTGAGCATTGAGCTCCATTTTATTATCCTAATTTTTCTTTCACTCTATGCGATAATGTGACTAATAATAGCTAAAATTTTCATTTCATAATTTATGATACTTCATAGTATTGAAGGGGAGTCTTACAGCATCTCCCCGCTCCCCGTTGTAGTATTTTTTTTTAATTATTTTTTTATATTGTTATAAAAAGAATAATACACACCTAACACGTCCAACAATTGAGCTTCCATGTTTCAACGTTATTTTTTTTAGTTTTTCTTTAAAAAGTAAAAATATTAAAATATTTTAAAAAGCAAAGGATAGTGAACGTTTTAGTGAATGTTGAAATTGCAACGGTTATTCAACGACTAATTTTTTTATTTAAATTTTTTTATAAATATATTCTTAATATTTCATTCTTCTTATTATTTTCTCAACTCTCTATTTTTTTCAACCACAAAAATATTTTAGAAGATTGAAAATCCAGATCAATCTATGCTCCGTGAATTCTAGATAAATCAATTAAAGGAAGATGCATAGGATATAGATATACAAATAATGCTCCGACTATATGAACAACAACAAATGGTACGTCAAAAAGTTCAAAGTTCTTCCGATAGAACACAGAGGAAAAGATATTTAAATCGGGATCGTGAAGTCGGGCATGTTCGTCTTTTTAACAATTATTTCTCTGATGAGATAATATATCCTAATGATACATTTCAACATCAATTCCGAATGCAAAGAAGGTCATTCCTGATAGGACCTTTGCGTATGGCTAGAGGGGGGTGAATAGCTTTTCTTCGATTTTTCACCTATAACTTGTTAGCGAAAGCAAATAGAGAGAAATGAAAGACAAGAAAAAACAAGAAAACAATGTTAACTCCTTGGTTTACTTGGTCTCCACCTTCTTGAGGTGACTAATCCAAGACACACGCCCACACTATCAAGCTCCAATATGAACTTCTCCTTCTCGTTATCACAAACGAAGGTGGAGAAATCTTTACAAGGTTGTCTCTTCCTCTTACAAGATGAGATCTATCTAGGCTTAGGAGGAAGAGACCCAAAATCTTTTGTTTTGAAATCACTTGGAGAGCTCTCTTTTTGCTTAGCACAATAAGTATTCAAGTGTGTATTTCACTACAGTACATCTCCCCTTTTTATTCGTTTTCAAAAGTAGTCGTTTCTCACGTGATCGTCGTCGTCGATCGATTGAGCACATCTCCAATCGATTCAAATATAGCCGTTGAGCGCCGTTACGATCAATTGGGCCGACACTGGATTGATTCAGCCGCATATTTCTTAGGTACAGAAGTGGATTCAATCGATTGGTTACCTCCAATCAATCGACTAATCGATTCAAAATCGCACTGCTCCTTCATGCAGAAACCTTGTGAATCGATTGGCCGATCAATTGGCTATCTCCAATCGATCGCTGATCGATCCAGGTTTGCACTATGTTCTAGCGCAAAAAGCATGTGAATCGATCGATCGATCAATTGGATTCCTCCAATCGATCGGCTGATCAATCCAAGTTCCTTCTGTGCTCTCGCGCAGAGAATATCAATCGATCGGCCGATCGATTGGTTTCCTCCAATCGATTGACTGATCGATTCAGCAGTTTTCTGTTCCATAGTTATGCGCCTCAATCGATTTACCAATCGATTGCTTGCTGGTTTCCCAACTAATACCTCGTGCCAGATGAACGCATCCCTGGACTTTCTTGCCAAGACTCCGATCCTCGACCTTCTTGGACTTCTCTTACCTTACACTCGGTCTTCTGACCTGCAAGGATTTTTCCTGCCAAGACTCCAGTACTCGACCTTCTTGGACTTCTTCCTGCAAAACTTGCAGCACACGTTAGATCCAAACGTATTAACCTAAACTTAAATAGTTGTCAACACATTGAAAACATCCAGGGCATGATTGCACCAACAATCTCTCCATTTTTTGATGTTTGACAATCTATTTGAGTTTAGGCTAATTTCCAGCACACCATAATAATAAGATGATAAGCAGTAAATAACAATAAGCATGAGCTTACAGTAAATAACAATATTGTTATTAACTACGCATAAAATTCATCTTACTTAATCATAAGCAATAATAGCATATTCATATATGACTAAGCATGAATTTCCTTCCTAATTAAGCATAAACTTCAACTTACTTCTCCCCCTTTGTCAAATATCAATACAAAAAATCCCCCTTAATCGGTGCACTAAACAAACACGATAAACCCGAGGGGTACTCCCCCTAAAGCAGACAAGTATCGACATAAGATAACAATCTGGATTCGAAAAATGAAAGATAATAGAGAAAAGCAGTATATCATACATCCAAAATAAAATGAAGTTCACAAAAAGGACTTCACAACAAACATCCACATAACGGACAAGATCACATGTCATAGAGATACAAAGAACTCAAAAGTATCATCTCCCGAAGGAGTAGGAATGGGATCAGAAATGTCGATAGGATCAGAAGGAGGGGCAACTGTAGTAGCAGGAGCATCAGTAGACGCAACAACATCCTCAGGAACAGCCGCAGAAGGAGGAGCAGACGGAGACGGGTGACTCGTCACCCAAGAGCTCACCAAACCCACCAGAGTATCCAAAGTCGCCTGCATCGTGTCAACCTTGGTGGTCAGAGCAGCCATCTCCATATGCAGCTCCTCAAGACAAGTATCCACAGACCCCTCGAATGTCGGAGAATCAGGCTCCGCAAAATCCTCCTCGGCATCAACCGCCGTAGGAACTAGTGCATGTGCGACCCCCCTTTGGCGAGCCCCGGGTCCCTCACCAAGAGCACGCCCATCGCGCCATCGAATGCCCGTTGGACTAACCTCTAATCCCATCTTCGTGAAAGAGCGTGAAGAAATCCTAGAGTAGGTAACCGTCATGGGCTCCTGCCGTCCCCGAGAGACATCTATCTCTATGAACTCTAGCCAGTCAGTGATGAGATGACCAAAAGGCATGTGAATCATCTGTCGCATCGGCTGAGTAAAATAAATGATGCAATGAAATATGTTCAGAGCAATGTTGATGTCAAGGGAATGACGTATGACATATAATGCAAACATGTGAGAGGGTCGAAGAGCGGCTAAGGCACGTGAGACAATAGGAAAGAGACAGTTAATGACCACTTTAAACAGGGCAGCGTTCTCAGCCGATAACGCAAGAGAAGAGAAAGACGTGATCTGGGCATTTGGCCCGTCCGAACGAGGACGACCAAAAAGGGTTTGATGCATAGATGCAATGCTGATATGCTCAAAGGGTGGAGACAACTCATCAGGAAGTGTGGGATAGAAAATAAAATCATTTTCGGATCGTAGACACACTAGAAAGGACTGAAGGATCGCATAGGAAAAGTCCAAACTTCGCTTCGCAACGCGAGTGCGATAGTTGACACCATCAGAAGTGTGCAAGTTGTTATAGAATTCAGATACAAGGCTTACATTTATACTCCTCTCACAAGAGAAAATTGACTCAAGTTTATAGTGCTTGAAGAGGGAATAGATATCAAAGCAAGAGTCCTTGTAAAATTGAAGATCAACAGACCTATGGGTTATAAGTTTGAAGGTATATTTGCTAAAGGCCTGCTGCATAGCAACATTAGGAAATCGCTGATCAGTGGGAGGGAGAGGGCGAGGCGGCGGTCGAGAGGAACCCTCACCCGACTCGCGGACCTTCTGTTTCTTCCTAAGGGTAACCAATGAAAAAGGAACAAGCAATGACAAGAGAATTTGCATTGCAACAGAAAATGCAAGGACAAGGCATAAAATGCAGACAATGCAATGCATGAGTGAAATGCAATGTGCCACACAACAACACACAGGTAGATTAGCAATCTAGGTTTAGAAGCAAGAGCCAATGAGAAAAGAGTGAAGATGTTACCTAGGGTTCGGAGGCTGCATTTTGTGTGCGACGCAGAGACGAGGAAGAAGAAGCGGCCCCGGTCGTCGAGACAGGAGGAGCGGAAGTGGGAGAGAGACGGAAGAACACCCTTTGAAGGAGAGGACCATCGGAGAGAACGGCCGATGCAGGCGGGAGATTCGCTGGGAGAATCACCCAGGCTAGGGCACGGATTGAGTCGAAAGGAAAACGAGAGAAAGTGAGGGTGGACTTAGGTCAACAGTGATTTAAGTTGGATTTTAAATACCCAATCGATCGACCGATCGATTGAGAGCAAGTGAATCAATCGGTTGATCGATTTACGAAGTCTCTGCGAAATGTCGGAAACGCATCTCAATCGATCCATCGATCGATTCAAACGCGCTGAATTGATCCATTGATTGATTCAGATGCCCTCTGTGAAAATCGAAAATGCATCTCAATCGATCCATCGATCGATCGAAACATGCTGAATCGATTCATTGATCGATTCAACTGCCCTCTATGGTGAAATGTGAGCTTCCCAATCGATTAACTGATCGATTGGGAATTCTGATATTACTACATTTCTAAACACTTTCAGATCTAAGTTTTGGAAATACACAAATAATTGTACACTACTCTAAAAATCATGAAATTTTGTGTAGACACTATATATGTCTCATATTATCAAGGAAAAATAAAATTTGACAAAAATGGACTCTTATTAGCGAAGATTTACACAAAATTGAAAGTTGTCGAAAACTTTAATATTTTGGTAAGTTTGTATCTAATTATTCAATGATAACTCTCATCCAAAGACAAACTTCAACAAGGGTTTCAAAAATAAGGTTTATATGTATTTTAAATTAAAATTTTCAATCATAATCGTAGGGCTAAGTGCACATGATGTGTACACTTGCTTTCCCTATGATTGACTCAAAGTAATGTAGGATTAATGTTACTAGATGTCATGTTGGCTCAAAGTAATGTATAATGACTAACATGTTGAACCAAAAGCATCATCCTAATCATCTCACATAATGTCTAATTGAAGAAATACATAAGCAAGGCTTCTTAGGTCTAATGTGAGATGTAATGAGATAAATTCTTAATGTGATATGGGATCATGTAATGCTATACTCACTATTCTACGAAACACATACCAAGTTCTCTCCTAAGTGAGATAAATTCCGCTTCGGGTAGTGGTTTGGTAAATATGTCGGCAAGATTTGACTTAGAATCAACATAATTTAGTACAATGCCTCCTCTTGCCACATGATCTCTAATGAAATGATGTTTCACTTCAATGTACTTTGTCCTAGAGTGGTGCACCGGATTTTTGGTTAAGTTGATGGTGCTAACATTATCACACAACACCTTAACTTTGGAATAGTGAAGCTCATAATCTTCTAAAGTATGCATCATCCAAAGTAATTGAGCTACACAACTACTCATGGCCACATACTCGGCTTCGGTTGTGGACAATGTCACACAAGGTTGTTTTCTACTACTCCAACTTACAAAGGAAGGTCCAAGAAATTGACATCCACCGCTAGTACTCTTTCTATCTAATTTGCAACCCGCATAATTAGAATCGGTATACCTAATTAAATCAAAATTTTGAGTTCTAGGGTACCAAAGACCTACATTAAGGGTACTCTTGATGTATCTCAAAATTCTCTTTACCACTACTAAATGAGATTCCTTGGCACATGATTGGTATCTTGCACACATACCTACCGCAAAGAGGATATCCGGTCTACTAGTGGTTAGGTATAACAAACTACCAATCATACTTCTATATTACTTTGGGTCTACTAATTTTCCTTCTTGATCACTATCTATTTTGGTATTAGTTCCCATAGGAGTAGATACTACCTTAGCATTTTCCAAACCAAATTTCTTGATAAGTTCCTTAGCAAATTTTGTTTGATAGACATGAGTTCCTTCATTGGTTTGTCTGACTTGCAACCCTAAGAAGAAACTTAGCTCTCTAACTATACTCATCTCAAACTCACTTTCCATATGTTTAATGAAGTCTTGAAGAAGTTCATTATTTGTTGAACCAAAAATAACATCATCAACATAAACTTATGCAACAAAAATGTCTCCATCCTTAGGCTTTAAAAATTGGGTGGGTCAATTGTTCCTCTTCTAAAATCTTTGGAGATTAAGAAGGATGAGAGTCTTTCATACCATGCCCCGGGAGCTTGTTTTAACTCATACAACGCTTTCTTAAGTTTATAAATATGATTTGGATAATTTATGTCTTCAAATCCGAGTGGTTGTTCCACATACACTTCCTCCTTAATTAACTCATTTAGGAATGCCGATTTTACATCCATTTGATAAAGTTTAAAACTCATATAAGCGACATATCCTAATAGTATCCGAATGGACTCTAATCGAGCAACCGGGGCATAAGTTTCATCATAGTCAAGTCCTTCAACTTGATTGAAGTCCCTAGCTACTAACCTGGATTTATTTCTAGTGACTTTTCCTTGATCATCCAGTTTGTTTCTAAACACCCATTTTATTATAACAATTGTACTATCATTTGGTCTTGGAACCAATTCCCATACATCACTTCTTTCAAATTGATTCAACTCTTCTTGCATTGCTAGAATCCAATCCATATCAATTAAAGCTTCATCAATTGATTTTGGTTCAAATTGTGATATTAGAGTGATTTGACTAGTATGATATCTAAAGTAGGATCTAGTCCTTACCCCTTGGGTCACGTCTCAAACTATTTGATCAATAGGATGATCTTGATGATGCCTTACGACCCTCAAAGTTATGGAATCATCATCTTTGGGAGGATCATTGTCTATATTGTTTCTTTCATCATCCGAGCCATCTCTTCCTCCCCATTGATCAATACCCCCTAAATGTAGATTTTGTATTGTTAAAGTGTATACTGAAAGCATAAGCTTTTGTAGACATTTATTTTGAATAAAGAATCACATTTGGTCAAATTATCTACATTTATTTGTAGTTGTTTAATTAATTTATATTGTAGATAACATAGTATGGGGTGTCACATACAGAAGATAATGTTATCAATACCTTATAAATTATAAACAGTAGCTCACGACTAAGATGGAAAGGAAAAAACCATTGGAAGGTCGTAGTGTAATTAGGTATTAGTTTATCTTAACTATATAATTACACTAGTACACTTAGAGTGTATTGAGTAGGACCATTAGAGGTTGTTTCTTTTATACTGACTTTATAAAGGAACAAAGACCTCAGTTATTATGGAAGTGTGTGCTCTTAATCCTAATATAATAACAAGCACATATATTTGATATTTATTTCTTTAATTTATCAATGGGTGAGATTTAGTTCGATAAATCAATAAGCCCGATAAGTTGAGAAATGATATCACTTATAGTGTGTGTTGTTGATTATAAAAGGAAACTGTGTCCTAGAAATCTAGGTTGAGAATGTCCCCAAGAGAAACTCATAAGGATTGTCATGTTAAACCCTGCAGGTAGACTTAGTCCGACATGATGATAAGGTTGAGTGGTACTATTTTTGGACTAAGATATTAATTAAGTGAGTTGTCAGTAACTCATTTAATTAGTGGACATTCATTATCTTAAACACAGGGAGACTAACACACTCATAATAAGAAGGAGCCCAAAAATGTAATTTGGGATTGGTGCAGTAGTTCAATAATAGTTCTCTAGTGGAATGAATTATTATTGATAAAATTAAGTTGTGTGTTCGGGGCGAACACGGGATGCTTAATTTTATCAGGAGACCAAAATCAATTCCTCCTCTCGGTCCCTATTGTAGCCTCTTAATTATAGAGTACTATACCCACCTTCACACCCACCTAAAGAAGGTCGGCCAAGCTTTGCTTGGAGCCCAAGCAAGGGCCGGCCAAACCATGTTTAGATGGGATTGATTGTGGCCGGCCCAAGCATGGGTTCAACCTATGTGTGGTCGGCCATTAAAAATAGAAAAGGAATTTTAATTTTAAATTTTTTATTATGTGGAAAACATGATTTAAAAGAGAGTTTAAAAATTAAAATATTTCCTTTTATAAGATTCTACAAAAGATTAAGAGAGGAGTTAAATCTCTTTCCTTATTTATAGATTAAAAGGTTGATTTTAATTTTGGTAAAAACTTTCCTTATTTATAAATCATCCACATGTTGAAAAGATAAATTTTAAAATTATAGAAATTTCCTTTTATAGCATCAACCATGAAGGGATTATTAAAGAGAAATTTTATTTTAAAATTTTTCTGGAAGCAAATTAGGAAGCTTTAATTTTTCTAGCGAAAATTTTTCCTAGTTTGCTTGTTTGATGTGGCCGGCCATATGCATTAAGAAAAGGATTTTAATTTTAATTAATTAAAATTTTCCTTTTCAATGGCAAAAGAATTAAGGAAGGTTTTATTAAATTTTCCTTATTTGCCAAGGCTAGGATTATAAAAGAGGGGGTTTGGGTGCCTTCATGAGACACAACCTCTATTCTATTTTCTCCCTCTTTTCTTCCTTGGTGTGGTCGGCATCTTCAAAGTCTTTCTTCTCCTTGGTGTGGCCGAACCTCTCATCTTTCTTGGAGATCAAGTGGTGGTCGGATCTTAGCTTGGCGAAGAAGGAGAAAAAGCTTGCATCCCTTGGAGCTTGGTTGGTGGAAAAAGTTCTTCATCCTTTGGAGGTTTTATGCTTGGCCTAAACTTGAAGGAAGAAGAAGAAGGTGCTAGGTGGTTCTCGTCTCGGAAGATCGTTGCCCACACAACGTTCGAGATTAGAAGAGGAATATGGTAGAAGATCAAGAGGTCATTATTCACAAAGAAAGGTATAACTAATAATTGTTTTCCGCATCATGTTAGTTTTGTTTCTTTGTAAATTTACCAAATACAAGAGGCATGTGATTCTAGTTTTTCGAATTAGTTTTCGAAGTTGTGTTCTATTATTTTTTTCTTTTCCTTGTAATTTGATTGTTCTTAGCGGTTAAACTAGGGTTACTATGGGAAGGTTAAATATTTAATTTCCTTAAAAGGCTTGTCTAGTTGTTGGTGGTTGCTCCCATATCCAAGAAGGCCAAGTGCCTCACCATGCAGTACTGGAAGCTGATTTTGGAAATAGATATTTAATTGTCTTCGTGACCTAGGTGATTTGGATCGAACGTGTTAAGTTCCGCAGGAGATCCAAGTCTAAACCTAAAAGAACAAATAAATTAAACTTAGGATCAAACGTGTTAAGTTCCGCAGGCGATCCAAGTTTAATTTAAAAGAACACATGGTAGCTAGGAAAAGTTTCAGACCTTTGTACAAAATTTTTGTACAGTGGAACCATTAGGTTTTCCGAGTAGCAACCAACAATTGGTATCAGAGCTAGGGTTTTGCCTTTGTGTATTTGGTATTAGTTTAATTATGCACATGTCATACATAATTTAGGCAGGATAATAGTAGGATGTGCTAACTTTGTGGATGCAGGATCCAACTATTATGACTTATAGTTATTATGTGTGTGATTGGACCCTTGGACATGTCAAAGGCATTTTATTGTGTGTGCATGATTGTATTATAAAATACAGCAGGAGCTGTATTTAGTTTTATTAGGATTTTATTTTTGATCTAGATACATGTACATGTTAGGATGTATACTAAAAGCCTAGCTTTTGGTATAAAAATTTATCTAGAAATAAGAATCACATTGGTCAAATGTCTACATTTATGATAAATATAGTTGTTCAATGAATTTATATTGTAGATAACATGGTGTGTGGTGTCACACACAGAGGATCATGTTATCAGTACCTTATAAATTATAAACAGTAGCTCACGACCAAGATGGAAAGGAACAAACCATTGGAAGGTCGTAGTGTAATTAGGTATTAGTTTATCTTAACTATATAATTACACTAGTACACTTAGAGTGTATTGAGTAAGACCATTAGAGGTTGTTTCTTTTATACTGACTTTAGAAAGGAACAAAGACCTCAGTTATTATGGAAGTGTGTGCTCTTAATCATAATATAATAACAAGTACATATATTTGATATTTATTTCTTTAATTTATCAATGGGTGAGATTTAGTTCGATAAATCAATAAGCCCGATAAGTTGGGAAATGATATCACTTATAGTGTGTGTTGTTGATTATAGAAGGAAACTGTGTCCTAGTAATCTAGGTTGAGAATGTCTCCAAGAGGAGCTCATAAGGATTGTCATGTTAAACCCTGCAGGTGGACTTAGTCCGACATGACGATAAGGTTGAGTGGTACTACTTTTGGACTAAGATATTAATTAAATGAGTTGTCAGTAACTCACTTAATTAGTGGGCATTTGACATCTTAAACTCAAGGAGACTAATACACTCATAATAAGAAGGAGCCCAAAAATATAATTTGAGATTGGTGCGGTAGTTCAATAATAATTCTCTAGTGGAATGAATTATTATTGATAAAATTAAGTTGTGTGTTCGAGGCGAACACGGGATGCTTAATTTTATCTGGAGACCAAAACCAATTCCTCCTCTCGGTCCCTATCGTAGCCTCTTAATTATAGAGTACTATACCCACCTATACCACCTTCTTACCCATCCTATAGGGGTCGGCCAAGCTAGCTTGGAGACCAATCTAGGACCGGCCATGGCTTGGTTCATGGGTTAATTCATGTGGTCGGCCCTAGCTTGAACTCAAGCTTAGGTGGCCGGCCCTATTAAAATAAAAAAGGAATTTTAATTTTAAAATTTTTCTCATGTGGATAACATGATTTAAAAGAGAGTTTAAAATTTAAATCTTTCCTTTTATAAGATTCTACAAAAGATTAAGAGAAGAGCTAAATCTATTTGCTTATTTGTAGATTAAAAGGTTGATTTTAATTTTGGTAAAAACTTTCCTTTTAATCATGTTCATGATTTAAAAGAAAGTTTAAAAAATTAAAAATTCTCTTTTATTAATTTCTACAAAAGATTAAGAAAAGATTTAATATCTTTCCTTATTTGTAGATTGAAAGGAAACTTTAATTTTTAGAGATAACTTTTCTTTTTGAAAATTATCCACATGTTTAAAAGAAAAATTTTAATTTATAAAATTTCCTTTTTATTAACCAATCATGAAGGTATTAAAATTATTAGAGAAATTTTTATAAATTTCTGGAAACAAATTAGGAAGTTTTAATTTTTGTTTTAATTAAAACTCTCCTTGTTTTGAGGAAAGAGGTGGCCGACCATTGCAATTGAAAAAAGAAAATTGTTTTAATTAAAATAATTTTTCTTTTTCATGGCAAAGGAATTAAGGAAATTTTTATTTAAATTTCCTTCTTTGCCAAGACCAAGGATTATAAAAGATGGGGTAGAGGTGCCTTCATGGTGAACGACTCTATTCTTTTTCTTCCTCTCTTTTCTTCCTAGGTGTGGCCGGCCCCTAGAGTTTTCCTTTCCACTTCTCTCTTCTCCTTCTTGTGGCCGAGACTTCATCACCTCTTGGAGACATAGAAGTGGTCGGATCTAGCTTGGAGAAAAGGAGAGAAAGGAGGCTTGTTTCTTGCATCCCTTGGAGCTTGGTTGGTGGAAAGAGCTCTTCATCCTTTGGAAGTTTTTGCTTGGCCGAAACTTGAAGGAAGGAAGAAGAAGGTGCCTTGGTGGTTCTTATCTCGGAAGATCATTACCCACACAATGTCCGAGGTTAGAAGAGGAATACGGTAGAAGATCAAGAGGTCATTGAAAGTTCACAAAGAAAAGTATAACTAGTAATTATTTTCCGCATCATACTAGTTTTATTTCTTTGTAAAAATACCAAATACAAGAGGCATGTGATTCTAGATTTCGAATTAGTTTTCGATGTTGTGTTCTTTTGTTTTCTTTTCGAACTTGTGCTTCGATTATTCTTTTTGGTTAACCTAGAGTCATTCAAGGAAATTAAATATTAACTTTCCTTAAGAGGCTTTGTCTAGGCGGTGGTGGTTGCTCCCATATCCAAGAAGGCCATGTGCCTCGCCATGCAGTCCTGGAAGCCAAATTTAGAAACTAATATTTAATCAACTTTGTGACCTAGGTGATTTGGATTGAACGTGTTAAGTTCCGCAGGAGATCCAAATCTAAACCTAAAAGAATATATAAGTTAAACTTGGGATCAAATGTGTTAAGTTCCGCAGGCGATCCAAGTTTAATTTAAAAGAACACATGGTAGCTAGGAAAGGTTCAGATCTTGTACAAAATTTTTGTACAGAGGAACCATTAGGTTTTCCGAGTAGCAACCAACAATTGGTATCAGAGCTAGGGTTTTGCCTCTGTGTATTTGGTATTAGTTTAATTATGCACATGTCATACATAATTTAGGCAGGATAATAGTAGGATGTGGTAACTTTGTGGATGCAGGATCCAACCATTATGGCTTATAGATATTGTGTGTGTGATTGGACCCTTGGACATGTCAAAGGCATTTTATTGTGTGTGCATGATTGTATTATAAAATACAGCAGGAGCTGTATTTAGTTTTATTAGGAATTTATTTTTTGATCTAGTTACATGTACATTCCTTTTATGGAATATAGGATCGATGGATGTAAATTTTATTTTATGTTCGATGTAGTTTACATGTACATTCCTTCAAGGAATATAGGATCGAAAAATGTAAAATTCTATTTATGTCACGGATCGAATCTTGCAAGGCGTGGAACCTTTTGAGGACCAGAGGCGCAGCGGAACAAGGAGCAAGATGGATGCGACAACTAGACCCGGTGGCGGTGGCCAAAGATGGCAGCAGCTAGGGTTGGTGACACACGGATGACAGCAATAGATAAAAGTCATAATAGTTGAAAATTAGTTTTTCTATTTATTGCTTTTTATGCTGTGCTGTGTATACTTGTTAGTATGCATGACAGCAATAAATAAAAGTCAAAATTTTTATTTAAATTTTCTTATTTGCCAAGACCAAGGATCATTTTTTGTTGCACCACTCAGCCTATCAGCCAACACACTTGCCCAGTTATTCAAGTATTCAGTCTTTTCATTTTTGTCAAGTTTGGATACATATGGCATTACTGGAAGTGTTTGTGGATCCACAAATCTGAACTAATCGACCTTGTTTTCTTTTTTCATCTTTTTGAAGAGAAACCTTCCATTCAAGCAAAAAAATGTTAGCCTGTTAATACAAATAAAATGAAAAAAATGAGTGATGTGAAAACTTACCACATGTAAGCAACCAGACAATTAGCAGATATTGGCTCCAACTCATAAATAGGTGTGATGTCTTCAATGTTCACTAGCAGTTCATACTCATGGTCAAAGAAATCATGATAAAAAACAATTGATATAGTTTTTTCGGGGTTGTCCAAAACACGCATAGAGTAACAGTACAATAAATGTAAGGACCGTGGCACATTTGATAGCAAGACAGGATTACTTCTTTTTGCAACACTTTTCTTCCTTTGAGGCTTCTACAAATTGCAAATGTAAATATGTTAGTAGAAAGTTTTATCTCTTATGTTCAGCATCTTTCTGAACAACCCTTTAATTGGGTTTCAAAAACCATCAATGTTCTTGTTCATGCATGTAACCTCAATGTATAGATTACATGTGTGTGCTAGCTCTTATATATCTTGTATTACTAAATTTTATCCAACAAATACGTACAACCTTCAATCAAAATCTAAGAAGGTTTGGTTGGAAAAATCCAGCTAAACAACTATGCCAAGCAAATGAGTAAAAAATCAGAAAACCATACATGTAACCAAATCAGAAGCTGGAAATTTGTTGTTGCTGAAACGATTCCTCAAAAATTCCCACTGAAGAATTAAATTTGTACTCACAATGTGGTGGCCGAATGAGTCAGAAAGTTACCTCATTTTTCATCACTACCCAACGTGCAGGCCAAGCAACATGGGTCCCAATTGCGCCACCAATGGTGTCACATTCATTTGGAATGGGAAAGGGCAACCTTGTTGAATTCTCCACAACCTCATCAATCGAGACGCGCATGCAATTCATGGGTAACGGGACACCTTGAAGTAATTTTCCATCCCCATTGGCATGAATAACTGTACCATAGGCCACAATATTGGACTTTGATTCCAATGACAGTGCAACTGGCATACCCTAGAAGACAATCAATCATGTCACACGTTGATGGACTCATTATTGAAAATAATATTAAGTATCCACAATTAAATACATATATACCTGCAAAAACTCAGTCTTGCTTAAAACTTGCATGTCCTCATCATTCAAAATTTTACTCTTCTCTGGTTTGATCTTATCCTCACTCGTGGTAGGCAACTTCACCGAGCAACTACCTTTCTCCTCAAACTCAAAGTTGCATCCACCCTTTTTGAACATTTCTTCAAGTTTCTGTATGCGTGTATCTTGTTCTACTATCTGTGCACTTTGTTATGAGATTAGCTTCTTTGCATCTAATAACTCCTTTTAATGATGAAGGATTAAGTCACCATCCTGCAGAGGAGTATTCCAGATTTTGGAAACATTAAAATAGATTGTTGGAGTAATATGACCTCCAATCCCCCTAACACGTCCAGCATGTTCTTCAGAATCTAGTGTGTTTGTGAGGATATCTTTCCTAGCCCCTTCAAACCGCAGCTTCCCCTCCTTTTTTTGTTGAACATAATCATCCTAACATGCCCAGACAAACAAAATAGTTACTAACAACAAAATTAATCAATAAAAAATAGTTTTTTTCATGTATCACATACAATCTTTTTTGCTGTAATTTTGAGATCATCGCCTTCAAATTCACCCTCCTTATTGGCTCGTCCTCTCTTCCAAACAATAGCTCGATTTATATCATCATCATTACATAAATCAGATGCCTACAAAAAAAATGAATCATGCCCTGTTCCTACAAAATCAGATTCAAAAATAAACCACCAACTTCAACATACTCACAATTTCGTCAGCGAAACGTGCATATCCTTTACAGGACAACCGATGAGGGTATACGTTCTGCCTTCTTCTATTCTTTTGTTCATCACTTACTCTCTTCTTAAAAATTAAAATCAATTAAGTTCACTATCAACATTCAAAATATATATATGTGAACTTTAATGCAAATTGTCTGTGGTGTAGAGAAAAAATAGCAATCTATGGAAGGTTCAAGGAAACAAACAGTTAGAGAACCCTTACCCTTAGAATTACACAAGGAAACAATTAATGTTATCTGTTAGAAGTATTGTTATAACAATACTTCTCTCTTCTATTAAGAAACAAAGCAAATAAAAGAGAGATAATGTTATCTAAGCCATTATCAAAAACATATTGCTTGTTTCTTCGACTTTATGTTATCACAAAAGTAAAGATTTCATAAAGGAGTAAAAGTATGAACCCTAGCATTGAGTAGATTTGCGTAAGATAAAAACCCCCTAGTATGGGTTTTTTCAGAGGGTGGAGAACTTGAAATTTTAAAACTGACAGCGAATAAATGAATCACACTATGTTAAATAAAGATCCTATTGTAGAACATCAGTTAAGGACCATTAGGACTATCTTCTAAAAATTAAAATCAATTATGAATCTTACCCTGAAGTCGGGAGACATGCGAGTTATTACAAAGGAACTCCAATCCTCTTGTGAAATACCATAGCCAATCGGGGGATCTTTCAACTCATCAGGTTTATCTAGCTTGCTGAAAACAAACTTTTGAGTGAGAAAAGATTTATATTGACGCCATTTATTATTTGCTGAATTTAAACATCCTTTCCTCCAAGTTGGGTCAATATTGTACATCAGCTGTAAAAACACATAAAAAATTTAACAAGAACGTTAAATATAGCATAACCACAGCCTACTGCTCATTTAAGTTCTCAAAGCATTCTAACTTACATTCACCGATTCCCATATTAACTCTTTAACATCATTTGGCACCTGCTTCCATGATTTGTAAGTTATTGAGATCTTTTCTCGAACGAGAACGCCAATGTAGCTTTGCATTTCACCCGCAAATTCTCCAACTGGCTGTCCAATTTTATTGAAGCTAACATCCTTTTTAATTCCTTGGACCCTTAGCCTAACAAGCCTATCCAAACGTGTACGCCCCCTCGATGTTCTAGTTGACTCCATTTCTGTAGATTTCATTGAAGTTTGACCCTCACAACTATTGTTAGTGGCAGAATATGAAGAACTTTCTTTAGCCTTCTGAATCCTCAGTAATCTCTTTGCATTAGCGGCCATATTGTCCACATCCAAATTCTGATGAGAACCCTATTTCCTGCAAAAGGCAGCAACCTGTTAGGCATTTAAATTATAGAGAAAATAAAGCGAGAATGAAGACAAATGATAGTTATATTACAATAAGAATAAATATGTTAACAAAATAGATCAACAAATAAAATTTACACACATGTTAAACAATAGATTACACTTAATTATTGTCAATCCATGTCCCATCACAGTCTTCACGAACGCATGATGGTTCATTTTCATCTATGGCGTCAACGCCCATTGATTCCATTGATATAAACCCTCCTGTGAAACTTGGATAGTGGATTGTAGCATTTTCCAACTCATCACCATTTATGTATTCCATGTGATCCCTAGTAGGAGTGGCAAGTACAACATGTCATGCAGGATCTTGAGGATCTTCAATGTAGAATATCTGCTTTGCTTGACTCCCTAAGATAAAAGAGTCAGATTTAAACCCAATTCTGTTGAGGTTTACCAACGTGAAACCAAGGTCATCAACTTTAATACAAGTATTATTCTCAACCCAATTACATTTAAACATCGGAACTTGAAAATTGTGATAATCGAGTTCCCAAATTTCTTGAATAACTCCATAGAAAGTCATGTCCGACACAATTGGATTTTTGTCCTTCGCACTAGCAACTTGCATTGTCTGTGCAACTAAACTTACTCCGAAGTTTTGAACAGCTCGTATATCATCGCGCTCTTTTGTATGATACGTAACTCCATCAATCAAATAACTAGAGTACTTCAACACTTGATTGCTAGGTCCACGCGCTATCCACTTCAATCTTTCTGATATTTGAGAGCTGGAATTGCCAACTGCTCTCACACGATCACGTAACCACCCAATAAACGTCCGGTTATGCTCATCTTGTAGCCACTTTTTGGATTTGGCTTTATGAGGAAAGCTTGAGTTCAAAAATTCCATGTGCTCCCTAATGAACAGATTAGGGATAAGTTAACTAATGGAATACTAATAAGTTAATTAGTAGAACGTAAGAACAGTGCAATAAATATAAATAAGTAAGAGAATTACTCGATATAAGGATCAACGTCAACATCATTTTCCAAGACATAACGATGTGCTTGATGCAACTCATCATGACAAGTTGAGTGTAATATTGAGCTAGATAGAGGCCTAGTAAGTTGTACTTGCTGATACCTTGATGGGATCCCAATTGTATGCACACTAGACATGTAATCCGAGCAAAATTCCACAACCTCTTCAGCAATATAACATTCGGCTATACACCCTTCAGGACGATTGTGATTTCGCACATACCCTTTCAAGATCTTCATGAATCTTTCAAATGGGTACATTTGCCTATACCAAACCGGTCCACACAATTTGACCTCCCGTACAAGATGAACGGTTAAATGAATCATTATATCAAAAAAAGATGGGGGAAAATATTTTTCAAGCAAACACAACACTGTCACAATCTCTCTTTGCAAATCATTCAACTTCGAGACATCTATCACTTTATTACATAGCACGTTGAAGAAGCCACAAAATCGAGTGATAGTATCTCTAACATGTTTAGGCAAGACATCACGGATGGCGACTGAAAGTAATTGTTGCATCAAAGTGTGATAGTCATGTGACTTAAGGCCAATAAGTTTCAAGTCTTTCATCGACACCAGATTTTTAACATTGGATGAATATCCTGTGGGGACCTTTATTCCAAACAAAGATTTGCAAAGTTTTCTTTTCTCATCCTTACTTAGTGTATAACAAGCCGCTGGCAAAAAGGTTCTCTTCTCCCCCATCTTTGGTGCCAAATCAATCCTCAAATTCATCTCCACAAGGTCTAGTCTTGCAGCTACTCCATCCTTTGATTTTCCAGGAATGTCAAGCAAAATACCGATCAGACTTTCACATACATTTTTTTCAATATGCATTACATCAAGAACATGCCGAACATGTAGATGTTTCCAATAATCAAGTTCAAAGAATATAGATTTCTTTTTCCAGCATGAAACAGTTTCACCTTGCTTTAACTGAAACTTCCCATTTGTTTTTCCTGAACGATAATTAATTCTTTCAACTCGATCCAAAATTTCATGCCCAGTTAATGGTTTCGGTGCGGAGTTAAGCTCTGGGTTCCCATTAAATGCTTTTTTTTGCCTTCGATAAGGATGATTTGTAGGAAGAAATCTTCTATGGCCTGTATAACTCATTTTTCTACTATGCTTCAATCTTGTCGAATATGTTTCTTCACCACAAATAGGACATGCACAATATCCTTTTACAACACAACCTGACATGTTCCCATATGCAGGAAAATCATTGATTGTCCATAGTAAGACAGCCCTAAGTAAGAAATTCTCTTCTTGACATCCATCATATGCATCAACACCTATATCCCATAATCTTTTTAAGTCATCGATCAAAGGTGCTAAGTAAATGTCGATATCATTTCCCGGTTGTTTGGGACCTGAAATCAACAAAGTCAGCATCATAAATTTTCTCTTCATACACAACCATGGAGGAAGGTTGTAAGTGATCATCACAACTGGCCAACAACTATATGCAGAACTCATCAAACTATGGGGATTGATCCCGTCTGCTGATAAGGCCAATCTAAGATTTCTAGGTTCAGCAGCAAAATCTGGTCACTTGTGATCCACTACTTTCCAAGCGGGCGCATCAGCCGGATGACGCAAGTAACCGTTAAGTACTCTTTTATCAGCATGCCAAGTTAAATCCTTACATATCTCCTTGTTCCGAAATAATCTTTGAAATCTTGGAATAGGCGGGAAGTACCAAAGGACCTTTGCAGGAACTCCATTTATCGTACCTTTTTTACCTAACTTCCACCTAGACATCCCACATACAGGACAATTAGTCAAATTCTCATGCTCCTTCTGGTATAAGATACAATCATTAGGGCAAGCATGAATTTTCACATAATGCATCCCTAATGCACATAAGCTTTTCTTTGCATCATACAATGATGAAGGCAATTCATTATCATCAGGAAGCATTTCTCCAAACAAACTTAGTAAATCTGTGTAACTTTTGTCACTCCAACTATATTTTGCCTTCAAGTTATACAATTTCACAAGTGCAGATAACTTTGTAAATTTGGCACACCCCGGATATAAAGGTTTATCAGCATCTTCAAGTAGCTTATGAAATTGGTTTGGATTCTCTGCATAACTATCAAATGCAGCATGTACCATATCAATAGGTTCCTCGCCAAAAGATTTCTGTTCATCTTTCATTGAGTTATTGTATTCAGTCTTTTCACCATGCCAAATCCATTTATGGTATGTTAAATCTATACCATTACAACACAAATGTGCCCTTATAATGTCAACATTTCTCTTCTGCAGATTACCACATCTTGAACATGGGCAAGGTATTTCATTCGGATCAGTAGCATTTCGTAATGCAAATTGCAAGAAAGACTCTACCCCAACCTCATATTCATGTGATAACCTATTCTTTGACATCCAATCTTTGTCCATTTTTTATAACTATCAGCCCGAAACGCGTCAAAACCTACCTTCAAAAAACTATACATCATACAACAAGTTCAAAACACAATCTCAAGTACCAAATACTATAATAAAACATTCAAAGTAATAGAGTAATACACGACATAAACCAACCAGACAGAAATGTGTTGTGTGATTTTGTGAGAACTAGTTAATAAATAAATGGTGATATTAACAAATCTTGGGTGTACATATATACAAGAGGATCAATTGGAAAGATTATTGGCTAACAAACCCTCACCCTAGTTGTTACAATGCCTCTCAACTTATTTGGTCATGTTATTATCTCAACTCTTGATCTAATCTAATGTTTGCGTTTATGTTAAAAAATACATGTGTCTTGATCTAATCTAATTTTTTAAAAAAAAAAATATTCCGGCAGAAAATTAAATGAGCATAAATAATAAAGATGACATTAATTAATTATTAAAATAATGAGGAAAAAATAATGAACTTCAGATTATGAAATTCAATAAGAGAACAAGCTATAATTCAATGTGCAGTTGTAAAGGATGTAAAAAACATAAACTTGCAGTAGATAAGAAAAAAAACCTAAAAATGAGCATGAACGTACAAAAGTGTCAACATATGTCTAAAGAGTCAAAGGAAACAAAATTAAAAGTGCATTGAGCAATTACCACAAGAAACCAACTCCGTTCACATGGAACAGAACAAAAAGCCAAGAAGCTCATGGAAATGGGAAGAACAATCAAACGGGCAATATGCGAAACAACTATAAACTTCAATCAGTAATCAAAACAAAAAGGAAGGACTTTCTTCATTTCCCTTCTACCAATTATCTGTTCCCCCAAATTCCATCTCCATCCATCGAGTCGCAAGCCGTGCAAGACCTAGAAAACCTATCCGAACACACTATTTCGACCAATAAAAGTGAATAACAAACAGAAATCGATGCTTAAAACCAACACCTTCAGAGATCAAACACCACAAACTTTGACATATGAGCAGGCAAATGGCATGATGAAACAAATCAAAAGGCTAAAAATAAGAAGAAAAGAGAATGTTGAGCTTGCAGATACAAGCTTAGTGGAATCAAAAGTAGGTTTTAATTTTGAGACAACATTTATGAACGAAGACAAGACCTAGGTTATGAATCTACCTTGACTATGGCTCTAGCACAAATCCAAAGAAGACAAGACCTAGGTTATGAATCGACGGACTAGGAGTGCAACCTTTGCCGAAGAAATACACCTCGTCCGATCAAAAGGTTCCACGAGCGAAAGAAGCAGCAATGGAAGGTCAAAGGGCCTCGTCGAACTCAGAAACCCGCTCACCAAGGAACGAGAGGAGCACACCGTCGTGGAGGAAGATCTAGGGGAGGCGTGAAGAGATTGGATGAGGAGAGGGAAAGAAAATTGCCTTAGGGTCGGGAGCGCGAAGGAAAACACGGCACCAAAAAGAAAACAGCGAGGGAAAGGAAAACAGCGAGGGGGGGAAAATGACCAAATTAAATTACAACGGTTTTTTTCAAAACTGTTGTCGTAGCCGCTAAAAACGCGGATAAAGACAACGGTTTATAAAACCGTTGTAAAAAGTGTTGTCGTTTTAAAAAAATATTCCTCAATGACAACAATTTTGCCAAAACCGTTGTCTTTTATATTTAAAGGGGAGTTCAAAGACAACGGTTTTGGCAAAAACCGTTGTCTTTGAGCAAATACGCAACGCTTTTTCTTAAAACTGTTGTCGTAGGGGTGTTGTCGTTTGCAGTTTTTGTTGTAGTGTTGTTTGTGGATCACTAGATTAAACTTCCATTTTGGATGACTATAGGAAGTTAATTAAGAGCGTGTGTTCTTCCCCATCGGAAGGGGCACAATCTTATTAATGGACATAATGTCAAGTTGTAACGCCTGAAAATTCTCAAAAGCCTTTTATAAATATCCTAGTATTTTTCTGCAATTTTAGGATATTTTTACAGAATTTTTAGAATAGTGGAAGTAGCAAAAATAAATAGAAACGTAAAATACCTTAAGCGGGAATTGAACCCGAGACCTAGCAAACTCTACGACTTATGGTGGACTCTAGTAACCAAGTGAACCCAGCAGGGCCGTGCTGAAAGAAGAGGGAACCAATTATATTTATATTTAAGTTGGCAAATTAACTACTTAATATAAATAGGAAACTTAAGTGGGGATGGAGTTTTTCATGTTTCGGCAACTCTTCCTCAAACCCTCACGTCACCCCCTCCTCTTCCTCACCTCACGGCACACCAAGGCCCCGAGAGACCTAGGGTTTCACTCCTAGAGACGTAAGGGCACCATCCGGCAACAACTCCGACACGAGGGCATTCCTCTCCGCGAGAAGAGCACGTAGACACAAGAGGATCGTCGAGGGAATCGTCTCCACCAGAAAACTAGCGACTAGAATCGTAAGAAATCTAGCGCAGGAGGTAAGAAACCCCTCACCTGCAATATAAGTAGTTCTCGTGTGATTTCATACTTTAGTTTAGTAGCATATGAATTTGTGACACATAGGTTGCGCAATAGCGCACACCAAGTGTTCGAGAATATGTTCAGCGCAGGGAAAAGGGCAACTTAGACGCTTTAATAGCTTAGCTAAATGCAATAGAGGCATTTATTTAGTGTATGCAGTTTATTACAGCTTATATGGGACTACGGTCCAATGGATAGGCTCCCACAGTCGCCTCTAGATTCAGACAACCTAGCTCTAGGTTCAGATAACCTAGAAATAGCAAGATAAGAAAAATTCAGTTATAACCAGTATTTTATTTTCAGCAGTGGCACTATACTGGACTAGATGTCCATTGGGTTGGACTCCCATAGTCGTCCCTAGGTTTAGATAACCTAGTAATTCTACTAAATTCGGGACTTGCAACCTCGGGTCTAGTTAGAGATGCGCGCATAGCAAGTACAGTCGCCGGGCCCATCAACAGTATGATTATGTATTTTCATCTAGTATGATAATAGCTTTCAAATTCACAATCAGTTAGGTGATTACATTTTAAAAATTAGTTCTAGCTCAACTTTAGTTTAGCTCAGTATGTTTCACTTTAGTTTTTGCTTATTGACATTTCAGTTATAGCCATAATCAGTTTTGGTTCCTATGTTTTGTATGCTAGAATGCCATGTTTTAGCATGTTCAGCACACGTTTCAAAGATCATGTTTTTTAAAGCATAAATTGCATCGTATGCATGTTTTGTGAGGTAGATGGTTTCTTACTAAGCTCTCGAGCTTACAGATACTTCTTTTCCTTATACTGTAGATAAAGGTAAAGGAAGGATGGATTAGCGGAGGCTGGAGGACAATGCTACAAAGATGTGTGTGGGCAGGAACTTGGAATAAAGATCTTAGGGATCTAGCGAGTTTTGTTTTAAGCATTAGAACTTTCTAGCATTTTATCATTCCGCACTTTAGTATGTTTGAAAGCCCTGAACTAGTGAATTATGCACTATGCCATGCTTAGAATGTCAGTTAATTGTTTTTGGTATGTTTATAGCCATATTAGAACTCATGTGTGTGAATTTGGCACGAAACAGTGCTGAAATCAGACTCCTGATACGAAATCAGAAACCCTGATCGATCAGCCGATCGATTGGGGGTCTTCAGTCGATCAGTTGATCGATTGAGGAGCTTGTACCGTGAACAGTAAGCTCCGAGATCGATCCGCCAATCGATCTGGGCGCGTTCTGTCATAAACAGAATGCCCTGGAATCGATCACCGGATCGATCAACAAGTCTGGATCGATCAGTTGATCGATCCAGAATATCACCCCGCGCATAGTAGCGCGCTGAATCGATCAAGAGATCGATTAGTCAGGATGGATCGATCAGCCGATCAATCAAGAATCTCGTCCGTGCATAGTAGCACGCTGAATCGATTAGTGGATCGATCAAACGACTCCAATCGATCCACCGATCGATTGGAAGGCCTGATAATAGCTGGAAACCCCTCATCTCAGCTCTTGATCATATGGGAAGCCTAGATTATCTCCCTTAGCATAGGAACAGTATTCAAGATGTAGTTTAAACATGAATTCCAGATCGAATAGCAATTAACAGAATAAAAAATTGTGTTAGTTAGCAAAATTCTTAAATCAGATCAGTTTTCCGCACATTAAGAATAGTTAGCAATAGTATAATGTGACGATCCGGCCTTACAGCTTAGCCAGTAGAAGGTGGGTCGTTACAGAGTGGTATCAGAGCAAAAATTCCATACTTCCTACACACACATCAGCATTGAACCTGCAGCTTCCAAGTAAGAAACGTCTCTCACTTTATTATGTTCTTTCTTTCATGTTTATAGATACTGTAGCATGTTAATTGATGATAGTACCTAACATGATAGTAGTAGTAGTTATATAAACATGATTGCCTTAGTCATGTATGTCATCTATCTCTTTAGAAAATGGTACGAGGACGCCCAGCTAGAAAGACACCAGCTACTGAGCCCCAGCATGAGGCAGGCAGCTCAGTGCCTCCCCCAGACCTTACCGCAGTAGTGGCTCAGTTACAGAAGCAGCTAGCTAAACAACAGCAGGAGATAGCCACCTTAAGGGCTAGTCAGCAGAACACTCCCACTGTCAATCCGGAACCTAACCTGGCAACCCTAGCAGTAATAGCGGTTCTACCAGTCCAACCTACAGCACCAGTAGCCCCAGCAGCAGGGGCAAGGAGGGAAGCTTATCTGATCCAGTGGCAGAAAATTAAGCCAGAGAATTTCTCAGGCACCAGTGAACCATGGGATGCTCAAGCCTGGTTCAAAACACTGGAAAGTACGATGGAGCTTCTGGACTGGCCAAAGCATGAGAAAGTGAAATGCGCCTCTTTCTGCCTGTCAGGGGACGCACGTATGTGGTGGGAGAGAATTAAAGCGAAGCGCCCAGTGAACCAGATGACATGGGCTGACTTCGAGAGAGAATTCTTTGAAGAGTTCTTTCACATGCGGGTTACAAACCGCCACTACGATGAGTTCACTAAATTTCGCCAGGGCAACCTTTCAATGGAGGAATCCATGAAGAAATTCAACAGATTGGCTCGTCTATGCCCTGAGTTAGTCAGCACTGAAAAAGAACGAGTCCGGTTGATGCTCAAGATGCTAAGACCGGAAATAGCAATGAACGTGACCAGTGGCGTCCATAGGCCGCAAACCACTGAAGAACTAGTAAGCAGTGCTTTGACCACCGAGCACTACCAGAACAATATCAAACAGCAGAAGCAAGTCCTCTCAGAGTCCAAAGGTCAGGGAGGCTCAGGTACTCAGAAACACCAGGGCCACAGCTCCCATGGCTCTAACTGGAAAGGGAACTCCAGCAACAAGCGCAAACCAGGGAATTACCCAAAAGGAGGACCAGCTAATAAGCAGCCCAGCTATCCCAAGTGTTCTACTTGTGAAAAATTTCACCCAGGAGTTTGTCGCAAGGGCACACGAGGATGCTTTGAATGTGGCCAGGAAGGGCATATGGCTAAACAATGCCCAAACAAGACCAGCTTTCCTCCACCACAGCCGATCCAGTACGAGGTCAAGCCAGCACAGTTACACCAGATGCAGGCTGCTTTAGATGGTCCACACATCAGCCAAGGCAGACTAGAAGCCCCCTCAGTCATGATAAATGCAAGGATCTACTCACTGACAAGAGAAGCTGTAGCAAATGCCTCGACAGTTGTTACAGGTCAGATCGGTATTTTTCAGCAAAGTACAACTGTCTTATTCGATACTGGGGCAACCCATTCATATATATCCAGGGCATTCACCAAAAAGTTGGTAATACCTCCAGAGGTACTCAGTAGCCAATTTTTGACGACGCTACCTTCGGGAGAGATTATGGCGTCCACGCACTGGCTCCGAGCAGTGCCGATCATCATAGTAGATAGAGAGCTTTTTGGTGATCTGATAATATTAGATATGGTCGACTACGACGTTATCTTGGGAATGGACTTTCTGACGAAGTACGGTGCCTCCATAGAGTGTCGTAAACAGAAAGTTATATTCCAACCTGAAGTAGGAGTACAATTTGAGTACAACGGAGAATCAAAGAGAAGAGCTAAGAAATTTCTCTCAGCTTTGAAAGAACAGAAATTGCTAGATTCAGGATGTACGGGATTTTTAGCGCATGTAGTCAATACCAGTCAGGACAAGGACCAAAAGCTAGAAGGGGTTCGAGTTGTATGTGACTACCCAACAGTCTTCCCTGAAGAGTTACCAGGCTTAGCACCAGACAGGGAGATATAATTTGAGATAGAACTCATTCCCGGTACAAATCCCATCTCCAAAGCACCCTATCGCATGGCTCCGGCCGAACTGAAAGAACTTCATGAGCAATTACAGGAGCTGCTTGACAAGGGCTTCATACGTCCTAGTCACTCACCCTGGGGAGCGCCTGTATTATTCGTGAAGAAGAAGGACGGGAGCATGCGCTTGTGTATAGATTACAGAGCACTAAACCAAGTCACGATTAAGAACAGGTATCCTCTTCCCAGAATAGATGACCTGTTTGATCAGCTAAAGGGAGCAGCAGTGTTCTCTAAGATAGATCTCAGATCGGGATATCACCAGGTTAAAGTCAAAGAAGGTGATATACCCAAGATGACTTTCAGGACCAGATACGGACACTATGAGTTCGTAGTCATGCCCTTTGGTGTGACGAATGCTCCAGCTACTTTCATGGACCTCATGAACAGGGTATTCAGAGAATACTTAGATAGGTTTGTTATCGTGTTCATCGATGATATTCTTATCTATTCCAGAACTCAGGAAGAACACGCAGAGCACCTGAAGATAGTATTGTAGACTCTTCAGTAGAATCAGCTGTATGCCAAGTTTATAAAGTGTGAATTCTGGCTAGATCAGGTAGCCTTTTTGGGTCACATCATCTCTAAGGATGGCGTTATGGTAGACCCCAGTAAGATAGAAGCTGTGAGTAACTGGAAAAGACCCAAGAACGCCAGTGAAATCAGAAGCTTTCTGGGATTAGCAGGTTATTACCGAAAATTTATAGAGGACTTCTCCAGGATAGCCTCCCCACTGACAGCTCTTATCAGAAAGAACAGAAAATTTCAATGGACAGAGGACTGTGAGAATAGCTTCAACGAGTTAAAAAGGAGATTGACCAGTGCACCCATTCTGGCTCTACCAAAAAACACAGACAGCTTTGATATTTATAGTGATGCCTCTAAATTGGGACTAGGAGCAGTACTGATGCAAGAAGGTAAGGTGATCGCCTACGCCTCCAAACAACTCAAAGACTATGAGAGGAACTATCCTACTCATGATCTTGAGCTTGCAGCAGTTGTGTTCCCCCTCAAAATTTGGAGACATTACTTGTATGGAGCTCAGTTTAGAGTGTATACAGATCATCAAAGTCTGAAGTACTTCTTCACTCAAAAGGATCTGAATATGCGACAGCGCAGGTGGCTCGAACTGGTCAAGGACTACGATATAGATATCCTCTACCATCCAGGAAAAGCAAATAAGGTGGCAGATGCACTTAGCAGGAAGTCCAGCACCACCTTACTATCCCTAGCAGCCATGTCACCGCCCCTACAAAAAGAGATCACGGATTTCAGTCTCGAACTTATAGTGGGACAGCTCTCTACTATGACGTTAGAATCCACCTTGTTTGGTGACATCCAGATAGCTCAGGAGCAGGACCCTGAAATTCAGAAAATCAAGCAAGGGTTAGCAGAATCAGAAAGTGGAGAGTTCAGAATGTCCAATATTGGGGTATTGTACTTTGGTGACAGACTTTGTGTTCCAGATCAGGAGGAACTACGAAGAAAGATCCTAGAAGAGGCACACAGGACTCCTTATGCGATGCATCCTGGTTCTACCAAAATGTATCAAGACTTAAGAAAACGTTTTTGGTGGCCTGGGATGAAGAGAGACATCGCTAGATATGTTAGCACCTGTCTGACCTGTCAGAGGGTCAAGGCAGAACATCAGATACCAGGAGGAGTTTTGCAGCCTATTCAGATTCCAGAATGGAAGTGGGAAGATATTTCCATAGACTTCATAGTGGGACTACCCAGAACCACGGATGGTTATGATGCCATCTGGGTAATAGTTGACAGACTGACTAAATCAGCCCACTTCTTAGCTATCAGGATATCCTACCCCATGGAACAGCTAGCTCAGTTGTATCTCAAGGAGATCGTTAGACTACATGGAGTCCCACGAACCATTATTTCAGACAGAGACAGTCGATTCACATCACACTTCTGGGAGTGTGTACAGTCAGCATTGGGCACGAAGTTAAAATTCAGCACAGCTTTCCATCCTCAGACAGATGGTCAGACGGAGCGAGTAAATCAGGTACTCGAATATATGCTCCGAGCATGTGCCCTAGACTTCAAGGGAAGTTGGTGCAAATATATGAGTTTAGCAGAATTTGCATACAACAACAGCTATCAGGCCACTATCGGTATGGCACCCTACGAGGCTCTTTACGGGCGGAGGTGTAGATCTCCAATCTGTTGGCATGAGCGAGGTGAACAGAAAGAACTAGAGCTTCAGATAGATCTAGTAGCAGATCCGCCAGAGGATAGAGATAGCTCAGAGTCGCCAGAAAAGCTATGCTGATACACGGCGCAGACCCTTAGAGTTTTCAGTTGGGGATACGTTATTCCTCAGAGTGGCTCCCATGAAGGGAGTAATGCGTTTTGGGAAGAAGGACAAATTAAGTCCCAGATATGTGGGACCATACCTTATCACTAGGAGAGTTGGCAAAGTAGCATATGAACTAGAGCTACCCCAGGAGATGTCAGCTATCCATAATGTATTTCATGTCTCTATGCTAAAGAAGCATATCCCAGATGCCACCCAGGTGATTGAGCCCCAATCGGTACAAGTCCGCGAAGACCTCAGCTATGATAGTCGGCCTATTTAGATAATGGACCGAGCAGTTAAGAAATTACGGAACAAGGAAGTACCATTAGTAAAAGTCCTTTGGCAAAATCACACAGCAGAAGAGGCAACTTGGGAGACAGAAGCTAGTATGAGACAGAAGTACCCAGAGTTATTCTAAGTTCGAGGATGAACTTTTTATAAGGTATGGGGGATTGTAACGCCCGAAAATTCTCAAAAGCCTTTTATAAATATCCTAGTTTTTTCTGAAATTTTAGGATATTTTTACAGAATTTTTAGAGTAACGGAAGTAGCAAAAATAAATAGAAACGTAAAATAGCTTAAGCGGGAATTGAACCCGAGACCTAGCAAACTCTATGACTTATGGTGGACTCTAGTAACCAAGTGAACCCAGCAGGGCCGTGCTGAAAGAAGAGGGAACCAATTATATTTATATTTAAGTTGGCAAATTAACTACTTAATATAAATAGGAAACTTAAGTGGGGATGGAGTTTTTCATGTTTCGGCAACTCTTCCTCAAACCCTCACGCCGCCCCCTCCTCTTCCTCACCTCACGGCACACCAAGGCCCCGAGAGACCTAGGGTTTCACTCCTAGAGACGTAAGGGCACCGTCCGGCAACGACTCCGACACGAGGGCGTTCCTCTCCGCGAGAAGAGCATGTAGACGCAAGAGGATCGTCGAGGGAATCGTCTCCACCAGAAAACTAGCGACTAAAATCATAAGAAATCTAGCGCAGGAGGTAAGAAACCCCTCACCTGCAGTATAAGTAGTTCTCGTGTGATTTCATACTTTAGTTTAGTAGCATATGAATTTGTGACACATAGGTGTTAGCTAGAGCCCTAGAGCCAATCATTAGATGATTGTATTTTGGACTTATTGTATCATATTCTAAATAAATAAAGGCATTTGGATTTTGGTTATTATACTTATTTGTATTTGTACCAAATAAACTAAGTATAATAATGTCCTTGAGTAGACGGTTCTCACCTATATCAATCGGTTAGTTGAACCGATAGTGAGATGATATAGGGAACACTACTCTTAATCATTCCTAGTCGAGTATTAACATTCAGGGACAATGTTAATGCAATAAGACTAGCATGTAGGTCAACTCGATGACTTGATCTCACAAGTCATGGATATAGAGATATCAAGTTGACACATGGGTATACATTAGAGAATGTATACTGAATGACCCGTCATGAGAAAGTATCATGGATCGTTATATGAGTGTCATATACTTTCTCATGTGGCTATTAGTATGACTACTAGTCCTTAGACCTGAAGTCACCATAGATCCCTACATAAGGAGTTATGTACTTTGGTTTCGTCAAACGTCACCCGTAACTGGGTGGACTATAAAGGCGATTACTGGGTATATAACAAATTATACAGAGGGATGTGAGTGATGTAGATGGGATCTATCCCTCCTATATGACGGGAGAGACATCGGTATTCTTGATAGAGTGAGACCACGAAGTGCATGACCATGCCCAAATGAGTCAATATAGGATATTGAGCTCATTTGATTTAGTGAGTCTACTTGGAGTTCAAGATTTAGATTGGTCAGAGGATGACACGGTCTATGCCTCACATTGATCAATCTAGATGTCTAGGATAGAAGGACACTTGTCATATATTGTGAGGAGTCACAATTAGTAGTCACAAGGTGATGTTGGATCTCGACATTCTTGTAACTTGGGTAGTAATGATGTGTTGCTAGATACCGCTCATTACTTATGCTCCTAAATGGGTTTAGGACATTGCCAACGTTACAAGAACCTATAGGGTCACACACTTAGGACAATTAGATGGAGATTAGGTTCATATGATGAACCAAGAGGATTAGATTCATTTGATGAATCAAATTGGATTAAGAGTAATCCTAATTGGGCTAACTTGAGTTCGACTCAAGTTGATTCATGTGTTCAATGAGTCTAATTTAGATTTTGACTCATTGAATCAATTTAATTAAATGAATTAGATTCATTATATTAAGTTGGCTTGAATCAAATGGTTGGATTCGATCAACCATGGAAGAGATTTGGTCAAGTTTGACTTGACTTGAGAGGAAGATTAAAAGTCAAGTTTGACTTGACTTTATGCCACCTCATTGGTGAGTTGGCATTGATGTGGACCAATGATGATGCACCACATCATCATGGTTGCCACCTCATGGGAGTTACTAGTGAGTGCCACCTCATGGAGGTTACATTCCCTCTTTGATGACAACTTAATGCATTAATGAGGGGGTTACATTTGGGAAATGTGGCCGGCCACTTTTGGTTTGAATGAGACTTCATTTTTCATTCGAGTATCTTCTTCCTTCTTCTTCCTCAAGCTCTCCCTCTCCCTCTCCTCCTTGCTTGGCCGAATCTTACCAAGGTGCTAGCACACCTTTGTGTGAGGTTTTCTCCACCTACGTGTCCGTGTGGATACTTCTAGAGGACCGACGCTTGACGGTCTAGAGATCCGGCAATTCCTTGGACGAGCGGGAACGCGAAAGGGCACGCTTCAAGGTATACTTCTCAACACATAGATCTAGGAGTAGATCTAAAGTTTTGAAACTCGTACTTGTATTTCATTCGGTTTTCCTTGCACGGATCTACGGCTTTGGGTGATTCGGGGTTTCCGCGATGCGAAAAGCGATTTTCGCGGCCCGAAGAACCCAACAGTGGTATCAGAGCCACGTGCAAGGCTTGTACGAGTTTAATATTTTGGTTTTATGAAAACTAAACCTTCTGTGATTTTCTGTAAAATTTAGTTTTTTATGTTTTTATGGGTAATTTTTCCGTAGAAGCGAAGTACAAGTATCTCGGCACTTGTAGGCTTCGGCTACCGGGAAGTTTTTCCTTAAACGACTTCGTTTTGCCCCAAATCCGTTTGGGACAGCGGGCTTGGGTGCCATTAGATCGTAAAGGAGAAACTCACGATGGTTAGATCGTGGGTAGGGGTACTGCCCCTAACCCCGCAAGGGGATTTGCTCCGCGATTGCACCCAAAATCACTAAAAACGAGCCTGCCGGGAAGATTTTTCCGAAACGGAAATGTCTCGACCCAAATCATTTTGGTACAGTGAGTTTAGGCGCTGTTGGATCGCAAAGGAACCCTCGCGATGGTTAGATCGCGGGTAGGGGCGCTGCCCCTGGCCCCGCAAGGGGATCCGTTCCGCGATTGCGCCCGAAACCGCTAAACGGGACCGCCGGGAAATTTTACACGTAAAAATTGTAAAAATTAATTTTTAAAATTATAGAAAATTATGAAAATATATAATTTTGAATTATATATTAATTTGTGATAGTCATGGCCCAAAAACTCAATATGATTGGATTGTGTTGTAATTCATAATACGGCCTGCGTGCCGTTATGTGTTTGCGCGTGTTGTATGTTTTTATTTTTCCGCGACCTGCGCGTCGTGCCTTTCTCATATATTCTGGTTGTAAATTAGATTTAGACTTGAATGTAACTCGAGTTTCAAATTGTAATGTACAAATTGGAGCGGTGGAGGGTCCACACGAGACGGAGTTCCGAGGCAGGCACGAGCAACACAAGGTGGTCAAAGGGAGGAGCTTGGAGAAGCTGTTGACCCTAGGTTGACCATTCGATCTTCTCATTGGCTTGAGAAGATCATAGTGGGGTCATGACTAAATCACAAATAGATTAATTAGTTAATTGCTTATGTATATGATGCATGTTTAATAAGTAATTAATTAATTAGTGCCTTACGATTAGATTAGATCTAAGTCGTGCACATGATGCACCCTTGCGATTAGATTAGATCTAAGTCGTGCACAAGATGCATCCTTTTCGATTAGATTAGATCTCGATCGAACCAACTCTAAATGCCTAACCGTGCCGTGATACCTATCACTACCTCGATCACATGTATTGTTGAATCTGCCAAAGCAGAGCAATACATATTATCTTGGTAGGGTACGGAGGGACAATCTTGGTCCCGCCTATCAACGCATGGGTAAATACAAACTCAATTAGATTGAGTATTCCTAGTTGCTCGGTTAGATCGAGTCAACTATAGGCATTCTTCCAACGGTTGGAAAAGATAGGTCAAAATCACATCTATATTAACTCTCGGGCGTATTAGCCAAAGCTAACTCGAGTTTTAATATAAATGCGGATATTGATTTTATAAACAAGAGTTGCATAGAGATGTAATTGGTAATCGTTATCTACCGATCATACTAAGCCTTGGGCGTATTAGCCAAAGCTAACTCAAGGGTTAGTATGATGTGGATCTTGTCCCACAAGAATTATAGAATTCAGTGGGAGCATCATTTAATTAAAGGCCTAATTAAATGATTTTAAAAGAATATGATATTTATTTCTGCAAATTTTCTGTTGTAGATAACCATGACGTCGAATACGAACTCTTTCTCCCTGCGTTCTGTCCTTAAGAAGGACAAGCTCAACGGAGCAAATTTCCTGGACTGGTACAGGAACCTGAGAATAGTTCTCACTCAGGAACGTAAACTGTACGTTCTGGAGCAGCCCATTCCGGAGGCTCCTCCTGCCACTGCCACGCGAGCTGACCGGGATGCTTACAAGAAGCATCAAGATGACGCATTAGATGTGTCCTGTCTAATACTCGCAACCATGAACTCTGAGCTTCAGAAGCAACATGAGTTGATGTGTGCTTACGATATGGTTGAACATCTTCGTCAACTATATCAAGGACAAGCAGGGCACTGGAAGAGGAACTTCACAGGATACTTGGAAGATCTTAACAAGAATAGAAATAAGATTTCTACTTCAGGTATAAATGTTATAGAAGTCAACCTCTCTATTTCTTCGTCATGGGTATTAGATACTGGATGTGCTTCGCACATTTGTACTAATGTACAAGCACTGAGAAATAGCAGAGCATTGACAAAGGGCGAGATAGACCTACGAGTAGGCAATGGAGCACGAGTTGCTGCTATTGCTGTAGAAACTTATCATCTATCTCTTCCCTCTAGGCTTGTACTAGAATTAGATGATTGTTGTTATGTGCCTGCCTTGACTAAGAACATTATATCAGTTTCTTGTTTGGACAAGAAAGGATTCTCGTTTATAATAAAGAACAAATGTTGTTCTGTCTATTTAAACGATATGTTCTATTGTAGTGTACCTCTGATGAACGGACTCTATATTCTAGACCTTGAGAGCTCTATCTATAACGTTAGTACCAAGAGGTTCAAATCGAACGATATGAACCACACCTATCTCTGGCACTGTCGCTTAGGTCATATAAATGACAAGCGCTTATCCCAGCTCCATAAGGATGGTTTGCTGGACTCATTTGATTTTAAATCATATGAGATATGCGAGTCATGCCTACGAGGCAAGATGACCAAGACTCCCTTTAGTGGGCACAGCGAGAGAGCAACTAATTTGTTAGGACTCATACATAGTGATGTATGTGGCCCTTTCAATGTTGCTGCTAGAGGTGGTTATAGGTACTTCATCAAATTTACTGATGATTTCAGTAGATATGGTTATGTGTACTTGATGACACATAAGTCTGAATCCTTTGAAAAGTTCAAAGAATTCAAGAATGAAGTACAGAACCAGCTTGGCAAGAGTATTAAGATACTTCGATCAGATTGAGGTGGAGAATACCTTAGCCATGAGTTCCGTGACTATCTAGCTGAGTGTGGGATTCTATCCCAACTCACTCCTCCTGGAACACCACAGTGGAATGGTGTATCCAAAAGGAGGAATCGTACCCTATTAGATATGGTACGATCTATGATGAGTCACACAGATCTTCCGACATACCTTTGGGGCTATGCTCTAGACACGGCAGCTTTCATTCTCAACCGAGTTCCATCCAAGGCCGTGATAAAGACACCATATAGGATATAGACTGGGAGAGATGCCCAGGTGTCTTTCATGAGGATTTGGGGTTGTGAGGCTTACGTACGACGTCAAGTCTCAGACAAATTAGGACCCAAATCCGACAAGTGCTATTTCATCGGATATCCCAAGGAAACTAAGGGATATTACTTCTACATTCCCACAGACAAGGTAGTTGTGGCAAGATGGGGTCTTTCTAGAAAGGGACTTTGTTTCTAGAAAGACTAGTGGGAGCACGCTCGATCTTGAAGAAGTTCAAGATGCGAATACTAGCACTCAAGCCTCGATGGAAGTTGAACCGAACCACAAAGTGTTGTGGATGATGTTCCACAAGGAGTTAAGGAACAACAACCAGCCAAGTAGACATACCTCTTCGCAGGTCCGATAGGGTACGTCGTCAACCCGAGAGATACTCATTTCTCTTGTCTGACCATGATGACATTGTGCTCATAGAGGATGAGCCTACCACCTATCGTGAAGCTGTGATGAGACCAGATTTCAGAAATGGCTAGAGGCCATGAGATCCGAAATGGAATCCATGTACACCAACCAAGTATGGACTTTGGTCGATCCACCAAGGAGTAAAACCCATTGGGTGCAAGTGGGTCTTTAAGAGAAAGACCGACATGGATGGACTTATCTATAAGGGTCGCTTGGTAGCTAAAGGTTTCAAGCAGATTCATGGTATTGACTATGATGAAACCTTTTCCCAAGAGCGATGTTTAAGTCCATTCGGATCATGCTTGCTATTGCAACCTACCATGACTATGAGATATGGCAGATGGATGTCAAAACCACGCTTCTGAATGGACCTGCTTGAGGATATGTACATGACACAACCCGAGAGTTTTGTAGATCCACAGATACTAGTAGAGTATGCAAGTCGCATAGGTCCATTTATGGACTAAAGCAAGCTTCTGAGCTGGAATCTTTGATTCGATGATGCAATCAAACAGTTTGGTTTCATCAAGAATGAAGATGAACCTTGTGTCTACAAGAAGGTTGTAGGGGATATAGTTGTCTTCCTCATATTGTATGTGGATGACATACTACTCATTGGGAAGGACATCCCTATGCTTCAGTCTGTCAAGACCTGGCTAGGGAGTTGCTTCTCAATGAAGGACTTAGGTGAGGCATCCCGCATTCTAGGGATACAGATCTATAGAGATAGATCTAAGAGATTGCTTGGCCTAAGTCAGAGTACATACATTGACAAGGTACTCCTACGGTTTGCCATGCAGAACTCCAAGAAGGGATTTCTGCCGATGTCACATGGCGTGAGTCTTTCGAAGACTCAAGGTCCCTCTTCTAGAGAGGAGAGAGACCGCATGGATCAGATCCCTTATGCCTCAGCCATAGGATCGATCATGTACGCCATGCTATGTACTCGACCTGATGTCTCGTATGCTTTGAGCATGACGAGCAGATACCAGTCAGATCCAGGTGAAAGTCACTGGATAGCGGTCAAGAATATTCTTAAGTACTTAAGAAGGACTAAAGAATATTTCTTGATATATGGAGGCAATGATGAGCTAGCTGTAAAGGGTTACAGAGACGCTAGCTTCCAGACCGACCAGGATGACTATAGATCGCAGTCGGGATTCGTATTTTGCATTAATGGTGGTGCTGTCAGCTGGAAGAGTTTGAAGCAGGATACAGTAGCTGATTCTACAACAGAAGCCGAGTACATTGCTGCATCAGAGGCAGCAAAGGAGGCAGTTTGGATCCGCAAGTTCATCACTGAACTTGGGGTGGTTCCTAGCATTGCTGACCCCATTGAGCTCTATTGTGACAACAATGGAGCTATAGCACAGGCAAAGGAACCTCGCTCACACCAGCGGACCAAACACATACTACGACGCTTCCATCTCATTCAAGAGATCATCGAGAGAGGAGATGTGAAGATTTACAGAGTACCTACAGAGGCTAACATCGCAGATCCCTTGACCAAGGTTTTGGCACAGAAGAAGCATGATGGTCACACTAGGTCATTTGGGCTTAGAGCCTACACTGATTGGCACTAGTGCTAGTGGGAGATTGTTAGCTAGAGCCAATCATTAGATGATTGTATTTTGGACTTATTGTATCATATTCTAAATAAATAAAGGCATTTGGATTTTGGTTATTATACTTACTTGTATTTGTGCCAAATAAACTAAGTATAATAATGTCCTTGAGTAGATGGTTCTCACCTATATCAATCGGTTAGTTGAACCGATAGTGAGATGATATAGGGAACACTACTCTTAATCATTCCTAGTCGAGTATTAACATTCAGGGACAATGTTAATGCAATAAGACTAGCATGTAGGTCAACTCGATGACTTGATCTCACAAGTCATGGATATAGAGATATCAAGTTGGCACATGGGTATACATTAGAGAATGTATACTGAATGACCCGCCATGAGAAAGTATCATGGATCGTTATATGAGTGTCATATACTTTCTCATGTGGCTATTAGTATGACAACTAGTCCTTTGACCTGAAGTCACCATAGATCCCTACATAAGGAGTTATGTACTTTGGTTTCGTCAAACGTCACCCGTAACTGGGTGGACTATAAAGGCGATTACTGGGTATATAACAAATTATGCAGAGGGATGTGAGTAATGTAGATGGGATCTATCCCTCCTATTTGACGGGAGAGACATCGGTATTCTTGATAGAGTGAGACCACGAAGTGCATGGCCATGCCCAAATGAGTCAATATAGGATATTGAGCTCATTTGATTTAGTGAGTCTACTTGGAGTTCAAGATTTAGATTGGTCAGAGGATGACACGGTCTATGCCTCACATTGATCAATCTAGATGTCTAGGATAGAAGGACACTTGTCATATATTGTGAGGAGTCACAATTAGTAGTCACAAGGTGATGTTGGATCTCGACATTCTTGTAACTTAGGTAGTAATGATGTGTTGCTAGATACCGCTCATTACTTATGCTCCTAAATGGGTTTAGGGCATTGCCAACGTTACAAGAACCTATAGGGTCACACACTTAGGACAATTAGATGGAGATTAGGTTCATATGATGAACCAAGAGGATTAAATTCATTTGATGAATCAAATTGGATTAAGAGTAATCCTAATTGGGCTAACTTGAGTTCGACTCAAGTTGATTCATGTGTTCAATGAGTCTAATTTAGATTTTGACTCATTGAATCAATTTAATTAAATGAATTAGATTCATTATATTAAGTTAGCTTGAATCAAATGGTTGGATTCGATCAACCATGGAAGAGATTTGGTCAAGTTTGACTTGACTTGAGAGGAAGATTAAAAGTCAAGTTTGACTTGACTTTATGCCACCTCATTGGTGAGTTGGCATTGATGTGGACCAATGATGATGCACCACATCATCATGGTTGCCACCTCATGGGAGTTACTAGTGAGTGCCACCTCATGGAGGTTACATTCCCTCTTTGATGACAACTTAATGCATTAATGAGGGGGTTACATTTGGGAAATGTGGCCGGCCACTTTTGGTTTGAATGAGAATTCATTTTTCATTCAAGTGAGTATCTTCTTCCTTCTTCTTCCTCAAGCTCTCCCTCTCCCTCTCCTCCTTGCTTGGCCGAATCTTACCAAGGTGCTAGCACACCTTTGTGTGAGGTTTTCTCCACCTACGTGTCCGTGTGGATACTTCTAGAGGACCGACGCTTGACGGTCTAGAGATCCGGCAATTCCTTGGACGAGCAGGAACGCGAAAGGGCACGCTTCAAGGTATACTTCTCAACACATAGATCTAGGAGTAGATCTAAAGTTTTGAAACTCGTACTTGTATTTCATTCGGTTTTCCTTGCACGGATCTATGGCTTTGGGTGATTCGGGGTTTCCGCGATGCGAAAAGCGGTTTTCGCGGCCCGAAGAACCCAACAATAGGTTGCGCAATAGCGCATACCAAGTGTTCGAGAATATGTTCAGCGCAGGGAAAAGGGCAACTTAGACGCTTTAATAGCTTAGCTAAATGCAATAGAGGCATTTATTTAGTGTATGCAGTTTATTACAGCTTATATGGGACTACGGTCCAATGGGTGGGCTCCCACAGTCGCCTCTAGGTTCAGACAACCTAGCTCTAAGTTCAGATAACCTAGAAATAGCAAGATAAGAAAAATTCAGTTATAACCAGTATTTTATTTTCAGCAGTGGCACTGTATTGGACTAGATGTCCATTGGGTTGGGCTCCCATAGTCGTCCCTAGGTTTAGATAACCTAGTAATTCTACTAAATTCGGGACTTGCAACCTCGGGTCTAGTTAGAGATGCGCGCATAGCAAGTACAGTCGCCGGGCCCATCAACAGTATGATTATGTATTTTCATCTAGTATGATAATAGCTTTCAAATTCACAATCAGTTAGGTGATTACATTCTAAAAATTAGTTCTAGCTCAACTTTAGTTTAGCTCAGTATGTTTCACTTTAGTCTTTGCTTATTGACATTTCAGTTATAGCCATAATCAGTTTTGGTTCCTATGTTTTGTATGCTAGAATGCCATGTTTTAGCATGTTCAGCACACGTTTCAAAGATCATGTTTTTCAAAGCATAAATTACATCGTATGCATGTTTTGTGAGGTAGATGGTTTCTTACTAAGCTCTCGAGCTTACAGATATTTCTTTTCCTTATACTGTAGATAAAGGTAAAGGAAGGATGGATTAGCGGAGGCTGGAGGACAATGCTACAAAGATGTGTGTGGGCAGGAACTTGGAATAAAGATCTTAGGGATCTAGCGAGTTTTGTTTTAAGCATTAGAACTTTCTAGCATTTTATCATTCCGCACTTTAGTATGTTTGAAAGCCCTGAACTAGTGAATTATGCACTATGCCATGCTTAGAATGTCAGTTAATTGTTTTTGGTATGTTTATAGCCATATTAGAACTCATGTGTGTGAATTTGGCACGAAACAGTGCTGAAATCATACTCCTGATACGAAATCAGAAACCCCGATCGATCAGCCGATCGATTGGGGGTCTTCAGTCGATCAGTTGATCGATTGAGGAGCTTGTACCGCGAACAGTAAGCTCCGGGATCGATCCGCCAATCGATCCGGGCGCGTTCTGTCGCAAACAGAATGCCCTGGAATCGATCACCGGATCGATCAACAAGTCTGGATCGATCAGTCGATCGATCCAGAATATTACCCTGCGCACAGTAGCGCGCTGAATCGATCAAGGGATCGATTAGTCAGGATGGATCGATCAGCCGATCAATCCAGAATCTCGTCCGTGCACAGTAGCACGCTGAATCGATCAGTGGATCGATCAAACGACTCCAATCGATCCACCGATCGATTGGAAGGCCTGATAACAGCTGGAAACCCCTCATCTCAGCTCTTGATCATATGGGAAGCCTAGATTATCTCCCTTAGCATAGGAACAGTATTCAAGATGTAGTTTAAACATGAATTCCAGATCGAATAGCAATTAACAGAATAAAAAAATTGTGTTAGTTAGCAAAATTCTTAAATCAGATAAGTTTTCCGCACATTAAGAATAGTTAGCAATAGTATAATGTGACGATCCGGCCTTACAGCTTAGCCAGTAGAAGGTGAGTCGTTACACAAGTAATGATATACACATAGGCACGTCTAATAGTATCCTCCCCATCGGAGTCACTACTATTATTTGTGTGACCGAAGAAAACCAACTATTAATTTGTCAAATAAATAGGTTGACAAGATAATAAAATTTAAAACTCCTCTTACAAATGTTTGATTTTGTATACGTCCACACTATCGTGGCATACAAAATTCACGGTGTTTGAGGTAATTTTATTTTGGATAAAGATTTATTAACAAGATAATTAATGGGTAAAACCCTCCTCGTACAAATGTTTAAATTTTGTATACGTCCACACTATCGTGGCATGCAAAATTCACGGTGTTTGAGCTGTTGGTGAATTTAAATAATATTGTTTGAGGAATCAATGTTATTTTAAATTCAAAAGTTTTGACCAAATATTTGATCAAAGACAAATCAACTATTAATTTTATTCGTCATAAAGTAAAGTTGACGAGATAATAAATTTAATGGATAAAATCTCCTCTTTGATTTTGTATACGTTCACGCTATCGTGGCATACAAAATTCATGGGGATTTTAAGGAATTGATCTTGACCAAATATTTTTGTGATTCTTAGGATTTAAAATGTTTGTCAATTCCCTAGTTGTTATACTATAGAAAAGACTTAGTAGTCCCAATTGTAATGATTGGAAATAGGACTTGGACATTAAGGTAAACTGTCTTCTTAGAACTAAGAACAATATAGGTGTATTTAATTCATTAGTTGAAACATGTTTAGTGGTGTTATCTACTAGAACCTGGAGTGTAGATACAGATGTCATTAATCATGTCTGCAATTCATTGCAGGGTTTCAGGAAACCCGACAACTAAATGAAAATAAAAACACCGTCCACATGGGCACTGCTGTAAAAGTGGTAGCTGTTGCAGTGGGAGATGTTTATCCTTTAATAAGAATAAAATATGGATTTTAAGTAATTGTCTTTACGTACCAAGTTTAGAAAGAACTAGTTTTCAGTTTCTAAACTATTCAAAGAACTTGATATTCTACCTCTTTGAAAGTTGTTAAGAAAAAGAGAGAAGTTATCTATTCCGGTACGTTGGTTGGCAATTTATAAATCCAATAACTCCCACGATGCAACAAATGAAAATTAGTAACACATCTTCTAACTTTAAGAGAAAGCAACCTTCGGAAATGAACCAATTATATCTTTGGCATCTAAGGCTAGGTTATATTAACTTGAGTAGGATTCATTGGTAGCTGATGAACTTTTGGGTTCATTAGTAGTGGAAATCTTTCCAACCTGCGAGTCTTACTTGGAAGGAAAAATAACCAAGAAGCTTTTAAGTCTAAGGGGTATAGAGCCAAAGATATGTTGAAATTGGTTCATTCTGATTTGTGTGATCCTATGACTATCCAGACAAGAGGTAGTATCAAATATTTCGTCTATTTTATAGATAACTATTCAAGATACAAATACATTTACTTAATGTGCCGCAAGACTAAGTGCTTTGATTAGTTCAAAGAGTACAAGACTGATGTGGAGAAACGTTAAAATAAAAGTATCAAGTCACTATGGTAAGATCATAGTGGCAAGTACCTCTTGGGACAATTTAGGAGTTACTTATCAAAAGTAGGGATTCAATCCCAACTAACTGCATCTGGTACACCCCAACAGAATGGTGTAGTAGAAAGAAGGTATATGACTCTTATGGAAATAATTAGATTAATGATGAGTTATTCAAAAAATTACCAAGTTTGTTTTAAGGATATACTCTGAAAAAGAAAGTGAACATAGTACCTTCCAAAGTCAGAACTCTCTACTCATATAGAATTGCTGAATAGGCGTAAGCCTATTTTGAAGTATATTCGGATTCGGGTAGTCCAGCACATATGCTGAAGAGAGAGAATGATAAGTTGGATAGGAATTCACTTGTTTGTGGGTTATCCTAGAGAAACGAAAGTAGGTTTATAGTCTTAAAAATCAGAAGGTCATTGTTAGCATCAATGACTGATTTTTAGAAGGGGACTATATAATAAACCACAAGTCTATAAGTAAATTTATTCTTAAAAGAAATTATAAAGGACATGTCTAATCTAGTACCAACTGTACAAGATGAAATATCACAAGAAACTGCAACACGTATCACAATTGATACACAATTATAGACAGTGTCTAATCGTAGTGGGAGGGTTATCAAACAACCTAAGAGATTCATATTTTGGGAGAGTCTTTTGGACTTGATCCCAAATGAACATGAGTCTGATCCCGGACATACGAAGAAGCACTCCAAGATAAAGATGCAGCATCTTGGCAAAGAGCAATGAATACAGAATTAGAATTCTAATAAAATCTGGAAGCTTGTAGAACCACCAGATGGTATAAAAGCCATTGGGTAAAAATAGGTCTACAATAGGAAAAGATGGATAGACAGGAAGGTGGAAACTTTCAAAGCAAGGCTTGATGAAAAAGGAAACTTTTTCACTGGTAGCCATGCTTAAGTCTATTCAGATTCTTTTATCTATTTGGCAAGTGGATGTCAAGACAGCATTCCTTAATGGAAGTCTTGAAGAAAGCATCCATATAAAGCAACCAGAAGGGTTCATTGCAAAGGGCAAAGAGCATCTTGTGTGCAAGCTCAATCAGTCTGTGGACTAAGGCAAAGCTTCAAGGTCTTGGAACATCTAGTTTATCAAAGTAATCCATACCTATGGATTTATTTAGTAACCAGATAAGTCGTGTGTATACAAAAGGTGTGATGGAAACGTGGTGGTATTTCTTGTACTATACGTAGATAACATTTTTGGTAGTTGGAAGCAATATCAAAATGTTGTCAGAAGTAAGGGTATGGTTGTCCAAACAATTCGATATGAAGGACTTGGGAGAATGTATATATTCTTGGGATCAAAGTAATAAAGGATCGCAAGAAAAGAATATTTTACTTATCCCAAGCTTCAAAAAAAAAAATCCTTGCTCGTTTTAAGCATGCAAAATTCCAAGAAAGGTTTCTTACCTTTTTAGCATGGAATAACTTTATCTAAAGAGATGTCTCCGTAGACATCAAAGTAGATAGAGGAAATGAAGGCAGTTCTTTATGCTTCGGCTGTCGGAAGCCTAATGTATGCTATGCACGAGATCAGAAATCTGTTTTGCCAAGGGCATAGTTAGCAGATATCAAAGTAACCCTAGACAAGGACATTAGACTGCAATAAAGCATATATTGAAGTACCTTAGAGGCACTAAAGATTATATACTAGCTTACAAGGCAGTTAATTTGGACCCTGTGGGTTACACGGATAGGGACAATAGTAAGTCAACCTCGGGGTTTTGTGTTTACTTTAGGAGGTAAAGTCATAACTATGGAAGAGTGATAAGCATAGGTGTTTTTCTGGACTCCACCATAGAAGCTGAGTATATGGCAAGCCTCTGAGGTAGTCATAAAAGTTGAATGACTCAATAACCTCAAGATAGACTTAGATATGATTTCTGGTTTGTCCAAAGATTATTACAATTTATTGTAATAATAGTGGTGCAGTAGCAAACTCGAAGAAATCATGAGTCTATAAGGCAAGTAAACACAATAGAGTGTAAGTACCACCCAATACGAGAAATCATATAAACGAGGAGAAGTTGTTGCCGCCTAGATTGCATCAGATGATGACCTATAGATCTTTTCACCAAGGCCCTTAAAGCAAGACCTTTTGATGGGCATATTGAAGGGTTGAGAATCAGATGTATGGCAGCAGATATGACAGCTTAGTCTTTTAGTATAAGTGTGAGATTATTAGGATGTATACTAAAAGCCTAGCTTTTGGTATAAACATTTATCTAGAAATAAGAATCACATTGGTCAAATGTCTACATTTATGATAAATGTAGTTGTTCAATTAATTTATATTGTAGATAACATGGTGTGTGGTGTCATACACAGAGAATCATGTTATCAGTACCTTATAAATTATAAACAGTAGCTCACGACCAAGATGGAAACGAACAAATCATTGGAAGGTCGTAGTGTAATTAGGTATTAGTTTATCCTAACTATATAATTACACTAGTACACTTAGAGTGTATTGAGCAGGACCATTAGAGATTGTTTCTTTTATACTGACTTTATAAAGGAACAAAGACCTCAGTTATTATGGAAGTGTGTGCTCTTAATCCTAATATAATAACAAGCACATATATTTGATATTTATTTCTTTAATTTATCAATGGGTGAGATTTAGTTCGATAAATCAATAAGCCCGATAAGTTGGGAAATGATATCACTTATAGTGTGTGTTGTTGATTATAGAAGGAAATTGTGTTCTAGAAATCTAGGTTGAGAATGTCCCCAAGAGGAGCTCATAAGGATTGTCATGTTAAACCCTGCAGGTGGACTTAGTCCGACATGACGATAAGGTTGAGTGGTACTACTCTTGGACTAAGATATTAATTAAATGAGTTGTCAGTAACTCACTTAATTAGTGGACATTCGACATCTTAAACACAGGGAGACTAACACACTCATAATAAGGAGCCCAAAAATGTAATTTGGGATTGGTGCGGTAGTTCAATAATAGTTCTCTAGTGGAATGAATTATTATTGATAAAATTAAGTTGTGTGTTTGGAGTGAACACGGGATGCTTAATTTTATCGAGAGACCAAAACCAATTCCTCCTCTCGGTCCCTATTGTAGCCTCTTAATTATAGAGTACTATACCCACCTATACCCACCTTCTTACCCATCCTATAGGGGCCGGCCAAGCTAGCTTGGAGACCAAGCTAGGGCCGGCCATGGCTTGGTTCATGGGTGAATTCATGTGGTCGGCCCTAGCTTGAACTCAAGCTTAAGTGGCTGGCCCTATTAAAATAAAAAGGAATTTTAATTTTAAAATTTTTCTTATGTGGATAACATGATTTAAAAGAGAGTTTAAAATTTAAATCTTTCCTTTTATAAGATTCTATAAAAGATTAAGAGAAGAGCTAAATCTCTTTCCTTATTTGTAGATTAAAAGGTTGATTTTAATTTTGGTAAAAACTTTTCTTTTAATCATGTTCATGATTTAAAAGAAAGTTTAAAAAATTAAAAATTCTCTTTTATTAGTTTCTACAAAAGATTAAGAAAAGATTTAATATCTTTCCTTATTTGTAGATTGAAAGGAGACTTTAATTTTTAGAGATAACTTTCCTTTTTGAAAATTATCCACATGTTTAAAAGAAAGATTTTAATTTATAAAATTTCCTTTTTATTAACCAAACATGAAGGGATTAAAATTATTGGAGAAATTTTTATAAATTTCTGGAAACAAATTAGGAAGTTTTAATTTTTATTTTAATTAAAACTCTCCTTGTTTTGAGGAAAGAGGTGGCCGACCATTGCAATTGAAAAAAGAAAATTGTTTTAATTAAAATAATTTTTCTTTTTCATGGCAAAGGAATTAAGGAAATTTTTATTTAAATTTCCTTATTTGCCAAGACCAAGGATTATAAAAGAGGGGGTAGAGGTGCCTTCATGGTGAACGACTCTATTCTTTTTCTTCCTCTCTTTTCTTCCTAGGTGTGGCCGACCCCTAGAGTTTCCCCTTCCACTTCTCGCTTCTCATTCTTGTGGCCGAGACTTCATCACCTCTTGGAGACATAGAAGTGGCCGGATCTAGCTTGGAGAAAAAGAGAGAAAGGAGGCTTGTTTCTTGCATCCCTTGGAGCTTGGTTGGTGGAAAAAGCTCTTCATCCTTTGGAAGTTTTTACTTGGCCGAAACTTGAAGGAAGGAAGAAGAAGGTGCCTTGGTGGTTCTCATCTCGGAAGATCATTGCCCACACAATATCCGAGGTTAGAAGAGGAATACGGTAGAAGATCAAGAGGTCATTGAAAGTTCACAAAGAAAGGTATAACTAGTAATTATTTTCTGCATTATACTAGTTTTATTTTTTTGTAAAAATACCAAATACAAGAGGCATGTGATTCTAGATTTCGAATTAGTTTTTGATGTTGTGTTCTTTTGTTTTCTTTTCAAACTTGTGCTTCGATTATTCTTTTTGGTTAACCTAGAGTCATTCAAGGAAATTAAATATTAACTTTCCTTAAGAGGCTTTGTCTAGGCGGTGGTGGTTGCTCCCATATCCAAGAAGGTCATGTGCTTCGCCATGCAGTCCTGGAAGCCAAATTTGGAAATTAATATTTAATCAACTTTGTGACCTAGGTGATTTGGATTGAACGTGTTAAGTTCCAGAGATCCAAATCTAAACCTAAAAGAATATATAAGCTAAACTTGGGATCAAACGTGTTAAGTTCCGCAGGCGATCCAAGTTTAATTTAAAAGAACACATGGTAGCTAGGAAAGGTTCAGATCTTGTACAAAATTTTTTTACAGAGGAACCATTAGGTTTTCTGAGTAGCAACCAACAGTACATTCCTTCGAGGAATATAGGATCAAAAAATGTAAAATTTCATTTATGTCGCGGATCGAGTCTTGCAAGGCGTGGAACCTTTTGAGAACCAGAGGCGTAGCGGAACAAGGAGCAAGATGGATGCGACAACTAGACCCAGTGGTGGTGGCCAAAAATGACAGCAGCTAGGGATGGCAACACACGGAGGACAACAATAGATAAAAGTCATAATAGTTGAAAATTAGTTTTTCTATTTATTGCTTTTATGCTGTGTTGTGTGTGCTTATTAGTATGCATGTTAAGTAGGCTAGCATAGTCAAAATTCCTCACTTTAAATAACTAAGTGGGAGAGGGATTTTAAATAAATTCCACGGTCTCCATTACTGGTTTGTAAGTGATGCAAACAAGCTTGCGCGTTGGCTCTGAGTGCCTTCCTCCATATCGGATGAGTTTGTTTGTGGATCACTAGCTCAAACTTCCATTTTGGATGACTATAGGAAATTAATTAAGAGCATGTGATCTTCCCCATCGGAAGGGGCACAATCTTATTAATAGACTTAGTGTCAAGTAATGGTATACACTTAGACACGTCTAATAGTATCTTCCCCATCGGAGTCACTGCTATTATTCGTGAGACCAAAGGAAACCAACTATTAATTTTATTTGTCAAAAAGTTAGGTTGACAAGATAATAAAATTAATGGGTTACACCCTCCTTTTACAAATGTTGAATTTGTATATGTCCACACTATCGTGGCATACAAAATTTACGGTGTTTTGAGGTGTTGGTTAATTTAAAATAGTATTGTTTGAGGAATCAATATTATTCTAAATTTAGAGTTCTGACCAAAAGTTATTTGTGATTCTTATGATGACTTTCAATCCACTGGTCATCATACTAAAAGAGAATAGACTTACTGATCCTAACTATATAGATTAGAAAAGGAACCTGGACATTGTTCTTACTGTTGAAAGCTATAAGTTTGTACTGACTGAGCCTTGCCCTGATGCACCCAATGGTGAATCTACCCAAGAGGAGATTGAGTATCATAAGAAATGGGTAAAAGCATATGAGATGACGCGGTGTTACATTTTGGCTTCAATGTCAAATGTATTGCAACATCAGCATCAAGATTTACCAACAGCTTATGATATTATGAACAATCTCAAGGAACTCTTTGGTCACCAGGATCGGGCCTCTAGGTAAGAAGCCATAAGAAAACTAATGACGACCACCATGCAAGAGGGTACTCCTGTGAGGGATCATATCCTAAAGATGATGGCTTATCTAAACGAAATACAAATCCTTGGAGGAGAAATTGATAGGGAAACCCAGATCGATATGATCCTCCAAACACTACCTAGAAGTTTTGAGCAATTCCGCCTGAATTATAATATGAATAAAAGGGTATATTCATTGGCGGAACTACTAACAGAACTTCAGGCAGCAGAAGGCACTACAAGAAAATTGGGATTCTACAACACTTAATCGACAACGCTTTTTTTAAAAAGCGTTGTCTATTTTTTTTAAACAACGCTTTTAGTGAAAAGCGTTGTCTATTTCATTATTTTCTGATTAATAGACAACGCTTTTCTAAAAATCGTTGTCTATTAGTGATTTTTATGGGTCAAAGACAACGCTTCGTAAAAAGCGTTGTCTAATAGCTTTTTCTTTAGTGTCTACGACAACGTTTTTTAAAAAGTGTTGTCTATAGTTAAGTTCTCGTCTAAATCTAAATTAATCCAAATCGTTGGATCAAGTAAGGAGTAGAAAACCCCTAGTTTCACGCCGGCCCTTCTCCATCCAACTCCTTATCTTCCGATCGTTTTTGATCCCGAACCCTTCTCCCAACTCCTCATCGCACGCTGGCCTTCTCCATCCAACTCCTCCTCTCACGCCCTCTCCTTCCAACTCCTCTCGTTTTTGATCGTTTCCGTTCGTTATTATTAATGCGCCTGACGCCGTCTTGTTCGTCCCCTTTTATCCTCATTTCCTTCGCTTCGGGGTTTTAGTGGCGACCAGATCGAGAAAGCGAAGAGAGGTTGAGGGAGGGGCGGGCGGCGACCGCGAACGCCGACGAGTTAAGTTAGAGGTTTGGATTCATGATTTATGTCGTCTGGCGATCTCGATCTATTCTTGCACGGTGCCGGAAACTTTGCAGCTTCGAACCAGCGAAGCATCTCTGGCTCCTGCGTCGTCGGTGGGCTCACCTTCTTTCTCTTCGCCCTCTCCGCCACCTCCTCCTTCATATCCTGCGCTCCTTACGTTCCACTGAAGTGGGAGGGGTCGAAGAGGACGGACTCGATGCGATATACCAGGTTTGATTTCTATTATGATTCCTTGATTAGTTGGTTGTTTTCGTCGTCTTAAATAACTTGGTTGGGAAAGTTTCAAGATCTTTGCTTTCGTGGTTTCCATGGCTGCAGGGTTGGTTTTGGAGTGAAGTACTTTGGGTTTCAGCATATAAATCTGTGCTTTGTCCTGTTCATCTTCTTGAGAGGAGCCCTTACTTGACAAAGAGAGCAGCCGAACAACTCCCCCCTTTTTGCTTGCGTTTTCCTTTTTTTTTTCCCTCTTTCTTTGCTTTTTTGTTTTTCGTTCTTGATTCTGTCTTGAGGTTGAGGAAGACAATGACTGCACTTCGGCACACCTGATATCTTCCCCAAACCATCAAAACTTTAAATCGAAAGCCTGGTGATGCTCCCTTTAGTGCAAACTAGTGTATGCTCATCGTTCTGCCTGTTCTAGTCTTTATAAAATAAAAGATAAAGGAAATCAAAATCAGCTAAAGGTTTGAGTTGCATCATTTCACTGAACAAATCATACTCTTGTTATTTGTAGACATTGTTTTCCTAAATGAAATAATTATTGTGTTGAGGTAAGCTTATTCCTAGTTATTTATTTGTTTGTTCAGAAATTACTTCGTCAGTCTTTACCAGCTTCCAAGGCCTATTTCTACCTCTATTGAGTTTCTTGGATTGTAAATGTCGTATGATATGATATTGTTGTTTACATCGCACATTTGCTGTAGAACTTACCATTGAAAGCCATCCAATATCAGTCATTTTACCAAATCACACCCTTTGTATTTAATCTTTTGATCAAATCGCACACTATTTATTTTATACCAAATTACATCCCCATCATAAATTTTCCCATATTGTGTCCTTAATTTTCAAGCCCTCCCAGAATGAAAATGAAAACTGATTTACAAATTAGTTTGTCAATCAATTAACACTTGGGTTTTGGAGGTAACTTAAAACACCAAGGATAATATCTGAAAATTTTATTGCCATTCAAAAACCACAATAGTGGAGCATGATTTGATCAAAGCCAAACACAACGGGTATCTCGTTTGGTACAATGCCCTTCTACATTTGTTTTTTTTCCATAGTTTTTAAGATTAGTTCTCAAGCTAAAAGACTTTTGCTTCTGCTATTTATTATTGTTGGAGGAATGATAAATATATTTGCATTTCTCATTGTATTTGACTTTTATTTTAATAAAAAGAAATGCAGGTCAATTCCATTTTCAGTTTTTTCCAAGCAAGCTGGTGTTCTGTGTTTTTTCTCTCATCCATTGCCAGAGTTAAAATTCTCAGCACCTAACCAAATCACATGAACACTAGTATTGGTGCCATGTAACATCGGGTAAGTAAAAATAAAACATCACTTTCCATTGTTGTCTTTCAAAAATTTACTGAATTATATGCACTAATTATGTGTTTGTGCATAGTTTCCATTGGATTCTCACTGTCATTGACCCTTATAATGAAGTTATTTATTTGTTGGATTCTCTAAGGCACCGCATTCATGATGAGGATTGGAAATATATAGTGGAAATGTGAATTCATATTTCTTTTTTATTAAGCATTTACGTTAATACAAAACTCATATATAAAAAATCATTAATGTATGAAGGGCCTTGAGATTGTTTAATTCAAACAAGGGAACGAAAGGTAGAAAAAAGGCTATGTGGTTAGTAGTAAAGGTATGTGTAATTTTTATAACATATATTTTAATGTGTATGTTTATCATTAATAATTTGTCTCTAATTACCATAGGCTCCTTGACAACAAGATGTCAAACAATGTGGTTATTATGTGATACGATTTATTTACCAAATTGTTGAAGAAGTTGAAATTATCGAGAGAGATTCACTACGATCTATAGTAATATTTTCTTTCTTATGTCTCAAATTATTTGAAATAAACTATTTAAAATTTGCAAAGTCAATGTTGATTTTTTTTCATTAATGTCACAGTTCACAAAAGCGGAGTATTCTCGAGAAGAAATTGATGAGGTGCGATCGGAGTTGGCAGAATGTATATAAGATTATATTTATGAGTAGGTGCGTTCAAACTTATGTAAGTTCATTACCTTGTTTTAGCTAAAGTTTATGTAAGTTCATTACCTTCTTGATGGCCCAAAAACATCAGATGAGTTTAGGAATATGAGTTTATGCATGTTGATTAGACTTTTATAACTTGCTTTATGAATGATAAAGTCACTAGCATTGCCTAACACTGATAAAGGCTCTCTGCAACATTCAAAGGGAGGAAAAACTAGTTCCACCAACTTTATGCAAAGTTTGAAAGGTTATTTTCCAATCTTTTTCAATCATGTTAGACACCAAATTAGGGTTTCTGTTCAGTATTAAAGATGAAACCTTTTTGAATATTCCAACAGTGTTGTTGTTCATGAAACAAAATACACAAGAAATGAAGTACTATTTGTAGGAACTCGTCTAATGTTCGTTAGCCCGGCTGACCGACAACTTTCTTCCTACAATGAGAAGGAACAACAAGTATCTCTTAGAAACTGGAAGCCACGTGCAATTCCATAAGAATTAGTACTCTAACATCCATTTCACAAACCAAACATAACGAATAATCAACTCTGAACCACAAGCTTTATTTTTGTCAGATTGGATTCTGTTCTATATAGATTGCTACATTACAATGGAATAATTTCTTTAAGTCACATCGTTTCTGACTATTCTCAGCAAGTATGAAGGTGCCAAGAACATCAAGTTCTTACAAGAAATGCCCACGCCAACTAAGTTCTGATACCATAACCCTTTTTCTGGCCACTAATGAGCAAACCAACTTGCATGATTTGCATGCTTCAATGAAATTTCAGGACAAGATGTCATTGTTCATGGAGGAAATGATCATTATGGAGATGCTTTCAATAGTGATCACTACTAATGAATTCTCTTTAATTAGTACTTCTGCATGTTTGGGTGTTGGCCAGTGAGTTGGAATGTTTAATTTTTCTATGCAATTATCTAAGAACACATGGCTTTGTAAATTATTGTATGGTGTGAACTGTGACCTTTATTTTTAGTTATTATCATCGAAAATTTCTTTTGCATAATACTGATGGTATTGTTTTCTGTGACAGATACACAGTGGTAGGTGTTTTGTCCCAGTCTCAAGCCGTCAATCCATTTTGATCAATATATCTAGTAGAAGTAAACATGCAGATCATTGTCTTCGAGACCGGCTAGCTATTTTGTGCTTTTTTTGTTTTAAACTTGAATGCCAGTAATTACTTGAAACAGAAATATTTAGTCTTTGTGTATAGTTGAATTCTCCTGTAAATACTAATACTTTGTAGTTGAATTCTATTGTTTGGTACGAGTTTGAAATCATTAGCTGAGCTAATTAATGCTATTTTATATGTTAAATTTGAATCTGTACATGGTAAAAGAAAATTAATAGTTTTGTAAATATAAAAAAATGATTTTGTAAATAGATTTAAATTTTTTTTTTTTAAAAGACAACGCTTTTAAAGCGTTGCACAAGTGTTATCTTTGCCAAAAACAACAACGCTTTTAAAGCGTTGCAATAAAGATGTTTTTGCAAAAAAATACACAACGCTTTTAAAGCGTTGCAAAAGCGTTGTCTTTGCTACAAACGACAACGCTTTAAAAGCGTTGTCGTTCAGCAGACTTTTAATAACAGTGCTTTTAACAACGCTCTTTCAGGCACAAAGACAACGCTTTAAAAGCGTTGTCTATTAGCTTTTTTCTTGTAGTGAGGTTTGTTTCATCACAATTCTCAGATTCACTATGCTGAAAATGGTTCTACTTATAAACCGAAAGGAAAGAAGAAAAAGAAACAAGTTAGCTCAGCAAAGAAGGTGAATAAATCTCAGAGTACAGGACCTAAAGCTGGAGTGAAGAAGCCGAAGGGCAAGTGCTTCATCTGCAAGCAGTCAGGGCATTGGAAGGCGGACTGCCCTCGTAGGAATCAAAACAACAAAGGTATATCTCATGCTCTAGTTGTTGAAACATGTTTAGCGGTGTTATCTACCAGCACCTGGTGTGTAGATACGGGAGCCACTGATCATGTCTGTAATTCTTTGCAGGGGTTCCAGGAAACCCGACGACTATATGAAGGAGAAATAACTGTCTACATGGGCAATGCTACTAAGGTGGCGACTGTTGCAGTGGAAGACGTCTACTTATCTTTTGATAGGAATAAAAAATTGGTTTTTAGAAATTGTCTTTATGTACCCAGTTTTAGAAAGAATTTAATTTCAGTTTCTAAACTGTATTTGGATGGATATTCTGTTTCCTTTAATAACAATGTAGTTATAAAGAGAAATAAAGTGATTATCTATTCTGGTGCATTAGTTGGAAATTTATATACTTTAAATCCAATTTCTCCCACAAAGTAAAATATGGAAATTTATAACACATCTTCTAACTCTAATAAGAGAAAACAACCTTCAGAAATGAACCAAGCGTATTTTTGGCATCTAAGGCTTGGTCATATTAACTTAAGTAGGATTCAAAGGCTTGTAGCCGATGGACTATTGGGTTCATTAGAGTTGGAAAATTTTCCAACTTGTGAATCTTGCTTGGAAGGTAAAATGACCAAGAGGCCTTTTAAGGCTAAGGGGTATAGAGCCAAAAAAGCGTTAGAATTGGTTCATTCTGATTTGTGTGGTCCTATGTCTATCCAGGCGAGAGGTGGTTTTGAATATTTTGTCTCTTTTATAGACGATTATTCAAGATACGGATACATTTACCTAATGCGCCACAAGTCCGAGTGCTTTGATAAGTTCAAAGAGTACAAGGCTGATGTGGAGAAACGACTAGGTAAAAGTATCAAGACACTACGGTCTGATCGTGGTGGCGAATACCTCTTAGGAGAGTTTAGGAATTACTTATCAGAGGTCGGGATTCAATTCCAATTGTCCGCACCTGGTACACCCCAACAGAATGGTGTGGCAGAACGAAGGAATAGGACTCTTATGGAGATGGTTAGATCGATGATGAGTTATTCAGAATTACCAAATTCGTTTTGGGGATACGCTCTGGAAACGGCAGCGCACATTATGAACTTAGTACCTTATAAATCAATATCTTCTACTCCCACAGAATTGTGGAATGGGCGAAAGCCCAGTCTAAGACATATTCGGATTTGGGGTAGTCCAGCACATGTGCTGAAACCAGATGCTGATAAGTTAGAATCTCATACAGAAGTTCGCGTGTTTGTGGGTTATCGCAGAGGAACGAAAGGTGGTTTATTTTATAGTCCTAAAGACCAGAAGGTCATTGTTAGCACCAATACCCAGTTTTTAGAAGAAGACTATATAATGGATCACAAGCCCAGTAGCAAAATTGTTTTAGAAGAACTTAGAGAGAACACGTCTACTTTAGTACCAACAGTACAAGATGAAGTACCACAAGAGACTGCAACACATGTCACACATGATACACAACCACAGACGGTGCCTCGTCGTAGTGGGAGAGTTGTGAGGGGACCTGAGAGATTCATGTTTTTGGGAGAGTCTTCGAACTTGATCCCGGGTAAACATGAACCTGATCCCCGAACATATGACGAAACACTCCAAGATATAGATGCAGTATCTTGTCAAAAGGCAATGAATTATGAAATAGAGTATATGAGCTTGTAGAACCACCTGATGGTGTAAAAGCCGTTGGATGCAAGTGGATCTACAAAAGGAAAAGAGGGACAGACGGGAAGGTAGAAACCTTCAAAGCAAGGCTTGTTGCGAAAGGGTACACTCAGAAAGAGGGAATCGATTATGAGGAGACTTTTTCACCGGTAGTCATGCTTAAGTCTATCCGGATACTCTTATCCATTGCCGCTTATATGGATTATGAGATTTGGCAAATGGATGTCAAGACAGCTTTCCTTAATGGAAGTCTTGAAGAAAACATCCATATGAAGCAACCAGAAGGGTTCATTGAAAAAGGCAAAGAGCATCTAGTGTGCAAGCTCAATCGGTCCATTTATGGACTGAAGCAAGCTTCAAGGTCTTGGAACATCCGGTTTAATGAAGTAATCCAGTCATATGGATTTATTCAGTGTCCGAATGAGTCTTGTGTATACAAGAAGTGTAACGGAAACATGGTGGTATTTCTTGTACTATATGTAGATGATATTTTGTTAATTGGCAACAATGTCAAAGTATTATCGGACATAAGGGTATGGTTGTCCAAACAATTTGATATGAAGGACTTAGGAGATTGTGCACACATTCTTGGGATCAAAGTTATAAGGGATCGCAAGAAAAGAATGTTGTGTCTGTCCCAAGCTTCATATATAGATACAATTTTTGCTCGTTTTAGCATGCAGAATTCCAAGAAAGGTTTCTTACCTTTTAGGCATGGAGTAGCTCTATCTAAAGAGATGTCTCCAAAGACATCAAAGGAGATAGAGGACATGAAAGGAGTTCCTTATGCTTCGGCTGTAGGAAGCCTTATGTATGCAATGCTATGTACGAGACCTGATATCTATTTTGCCGTGGGCATGGTTAGCAGATATCAGAGTAACCCTGGATAAGGATATTGGACTGTGATAAAGCATATATTAAAGTACCTAAGAAGGACTAGAGATTATATGCTAGTTTACCAAGCAGACGATTTGCTCCCTGTAGGTTACACGGATTCAAATTTCCAATCGGATAGGGACAACAGTAAGTCTACGTCAGGCTATGTGTTTACTTTAGGAGGTGGAGCCATTGCATGGAGGAGTGTTAAGCAGAAATGCGTTTCAGACTCAACCATGGAAGCTGAGTATGTAGCAGCCTCTAAGGCAGCTAAAGAAGCAGTATGACTCAGGAACTTTCTAATGGGCTTAGATGTGATTCCTGGTTTGCCCAAAATCATCAAAATTTATTGTGATAATAGCGGTGCAGTTGCAAACTCGAATGAACCACGAGCCCATAAGACAAGTAAACATATAGAGCGCAAGTACCACCTGATACGAGATATCGTGAAGCGAGGAGAAATTGTCATCGCCAAGATTGCATCAGCAGATAACCTGGCAGATCCTTTCACTAAGGCCCTTCCAGCAAAAGCTTTCAATCGGCATGTGGAGGGGATGAGAATTAGATGTATGGCAGCAGATATGATAACTTAGTCATTAGTATAAGTGAGAGATTGTTAGAGTGTATACTGAAAGTCTAAGCTTTTGTAGACATTTATTTTGAATAAAGAATCACATTTGGTCAAATTATCTATATTTATTTGTAGTTGTTCAATTAATTTATATTGTAAATAACATAGTATGTGGTGTCACATACAGAAGATAATGTTATCAGTACCTTATAAATTATAAACAGTAGCTCACGACCAAGATGGAAAGGAACAAACCATTGGAAGGTCGTAGTATAATTAGGTATTAGTTTATCTTAACTATATAATTACACTAGTACACTTAGAGTGTATTGAGTAGGACCATTAGAAGTTGTTTCTTTTATACTGACTTTATAAAGGAACAAAGACCTCAGTTATTATGGAAGTGTGTGCTCTTAATCCTAATATAATAACAAGCACATATATTTGATATTTATTTCTTTAATTTATCAATGTGTGAGATTTAGTTTGATAAATCAATAAGCTCGATAAGTTGAGAAATGATATCACTTATAGTGTGTATTGTTGATTATAAAAGAAAACTGTGTCCTAGAAATCTAGGTTGAGAATGTCCCCAAGAGGAGCTCATAAGGATTGTCATGTTAAACCCTATAGGTGGACTTAGTCCGACATGATGATAAGGTTGAGTGGTACTATTCTTGGACTAAGATATTAATTAAGTGAGTTGTCAGTAACTCATTTAATTAGTGGACATTCATTATCTTAAACACAGGGAGACTAACACACTCATAATAAGAAGGAGCCCAAAAATGTAATTTGGGATTGGTGCGGTAGTTCAATAATAGTTCTCTAGTGGAATGAATTATTATTGATAAAATTAAGTTGTGTGTTCGGGACGAACACGGGATGCTTAATTTTATCAGGAGACCAAAATCAATTCCTCCTCTCGGTCCCTATCGTAGCCTCTTAATTATAGAGTACTATACCCACCTTCACACCCACCTAAAGGGGGTCGGCCAAGCTTTGCTTGGAGCCCAAGCAAGGGCCGACCAAACCATGTTTAGATGGGATTGATTGTGGCCGGCCCAAGCATGGGTTCAACCTATGTGTGGTCGGCCATTAAAAATAGAAAAGGAATTTTAATTTTAAATTTTTTCTTATGTGGAATACATGATTTAAAAGAGAGTTTAAAAATTAAAATATTTCCTTTTATAAGATTCTACAAAAGATTAAGAGAGGAGTTAAATCTCTTTCCTTATTTGTAGATTAAAATGTTGATTTTAATTTTGGTAAAAACTTTCCTTATTTATAAATCATCCACATGTTGAAAAGATAAATTTTAAAATTATAGAAATTTCCTTTTATAGCATCAACCATGAAGGGATTATTAAAGAGAAATTTTATTTTAAAATTTTTCCGGAAGTAAATTAAGAAGCTTTAATTTTTCTAGTGAAAAATTCTCCTAGTTTGCTTGTTTGATGTGACCGGCCATATGCATTATGAAAAGGATTTTAATTTTAATTAATTAAAATTTTCCTTTTCAATGGAAAAAGAATTAAGGAATGTTTTATTAAATTTTCCTTATTTGCCAAGGCTAAGGATTATAAAAGAGGGGGTTTGGGTGCCTTCATGAGATACAACCTCTATTCTATTTTCTCCCTCTTTTCTTCCTTGGTGTGGCCGGCTTCTTCAAAGTCTTTCTTCTCCTTGGTGTGGCCGAACCTCTCATCTTTCTTGGAGATCAAGTGGTGGCCGGATCTTAGCTTGGAGAAGAAGGAGAAAAAGCTTGCATCCCTTGGAGCTTAGTTGGTGGAAAAAGTTCTTCATCCTTTGGAGGTTTTGTGCTTGGCCGAAACTTGAAGGAAGAAGAAGAAGGTGCTAGGTGGTTCTCGTCTCGGAAGATCGTTGCTCACACAACGTCCGAGATTAGAAGAGGAATACGGTAGAAGATCAAGAGGTCATTATTCACAAAGAAAGGTATAACTAATAATTGTTTTCCGCATCATGTTAGTTTTGTTTCTTTGTAAAAATACCAAATACAAAAAGCATGTGATTCTAGTTTTTCGAATTAGTTTTCGAAGTTGTGTTCTTTTATTTTTTTCTTTTCCTTGTGATTTGATTGTTCTTAGCGGTTAACCTAGGGTTACTATGGGAAGGTTAAATATTTAATTTCCTTAAAAGGCTTTGTTTAGTCGGTGGTGGTTGCTCTCATATCCAAGAAGGCCAAGTGCCTCGCCATGCAGTACTGGAAGTCGATTTTGGAAATAGATATTTAATTATCTTCGTGACCTACGTGATTTGGATCGAACATGTTAAGTTCCGCAGGAGATCCAAGTCTAAACCTAAAAGAACAAATAAATTAAACTTAGGATCAAACGTGTTAAGTTCCGCAAGCGATCCAAGTTTAATTTAAAAGAACACATGGTAGCTAGGAAAAGGTTCAGACCTTTGTACAAAATTTTTGTACAGTGGAACCATTAGGTTTTCCGAGTAGCAACCAACAGTCCTTACCCCTTGGGTCACGTCTCCAAATATTTGATCAATAGGATGATCTTGATGATGCCTTACGGTCCTCAAAGTTATGGAATCATCATCTTTGGGAGGATCATTGTCTATATTGTTTCTTTCATCATCCGAGCCATCTCTTCCTCCCCATTGATCAATACCCTCTAAATGTAGATTTTGTATTTCTTGAGTAACGTCTTGATTTTGTTCACTTATATCCTTATCAATAGGGGATTTCCTAGGGTAAGTACTAGTAGATTCATCAAACTCAACATTGGATGATTCCTCAACCGTTTGAGTCCTTTTGTTGTATACTCTATATCCTCTATTAGTAGATGAGTATCCAACTAGAATTCTCTCATTGAACTTGGCATCAAATTTTCCTAAGTCATCTTTAGTATTAAGAATATAAACCTTACAACCAAAGACTTTAAAATAGTGAATTGTAGGGATTTTGCCATTTCATAGTTCAAAAGGTGTTTTCCCTAAAAACTTATGAATCAAGACATGATTTGGAATGTAACAAGCGGTATTAACGGCTTCGGCCCACAAATAGCTCAGTAAGGAATATGCATTGAGCATGGTTCTAGCCGCCTCTTGTAAAGCTCGATTCTTCCTCTCCACTACACCATTTTGTTGAGGTGTTCTTGGACAAGAGAATTCATGCTTATAGCCATTTTCTAAACAAAACTTAGAAAAGTTCAAATTCTCGAGCTCTCCACCATGATCACTCCTAATTCTATCAATTTTAAGGTTCTTTTCATTTTCTACCCTCTTGGTAAACCCTATAATTGTTTCTAAAGTTTTCTCCTTATGTTTCAAGAAGTAAACCCAAGTATATATAGAGTAATCATCTACTATCACCAAACAATATTTGTTACCTACCAAGGAAGGTGTTCTATGACAATCAAAAAGATCCAAATACAATAATTCTAATGGTAATGAAGTGCTAGTTAAGGTTTTACCTTTGTGTGATGACCTTGATTGCTTACCCTCTTGGCATGCATCGCACAATTTGTCCTTGATGTAATTGATCTTTGGTAGTCCCTTTACTAGCTCCATCTTAGCTACCTTGGCTATGTTCCTCATATTGATATGTCCAAGTCTTCTATGCCATAGTCATCCTTCCTCTTCTTTTGATATCAAACACTTAATAGAGGGGTTAGAAGCATATGAAAGATCAATATAATAAAGATTTGCTTTTCTAAATCCTTTCAACACAACATTTTCAAGATTTTTGTGCTTAACTAAACAATTATTGGGGTGAAACTCTACATTATATCCGGCATCACATAATTGGCTAACACTAAGCAAATTAAACCCCATATTTTTAACCAATAAGACTTTATGAATGATAATTATGGGTAATACCTCAATTGTACATTTACCTATAATCTTGAGCTTCCCACTATTCCCAAATGATACCGTTCTTTTCTTTATATAATTTATTGTGGAGAACTTGCTCACATCACCGGTCATGTGTCTTGAGCAACCGCTATCCACAATCCACATACTTGCATCCTTCTTCTCTTCTACCTAAACAATATAAAACACATAATTCTTTGGTATCCATGCACTTGATTCGGAAATGTCATTCAAATATTTCTTAGGCACCCAAGCTTGTTTTACCTTGCCTTTAAGATTTTTCTTGACTTTGTTTCTAAGTGCATTATTTCTAGTACCATTTATTAAAGACATATATGCAACTTCCTTTTTCTTTAGGTCTATATCCTATTTCGGCTTTGTTGTAAACGACTCTTTGATCTCTAATAATCATATCTAGATAGTTGGATCCATTTGTGAATTTCTCTAAACATGCTCTTAATTCAATCACATCATCCTTCAATTTTTCATTTTCTTCTTTGAGCATTTTTGACTCACTAGACATGCATGCATAATTTCTAATGATCCTAAGTTTTCCCTTCAAGGTCTTCACTCTAGATTGTGACTTAGCAAAAGCATTCTTGAGATGAGCAATTGTTTTGTAAAGAAATTCTACTTTGGGAGATTCTTTTACCTCATCATCACTTGATGATGATTCATCACTTGACTCCTTCTCACTTGATGAATCCTCTTCACTTAACCCTTCCTCTTGACTTGACTCTTATTTGTTATCTTCAAATGTCATAAATGCCATATGTCAGATCACATGACATAATTCATCCTCATCCGATGAGTCAACGTTTGGTGTATCCCAAGTAGCTTGAGCCACCATAGCTTCCTTCTTCTTCTCCTTTTCCTCTTTCTTCCTCAATTCCGAACAATTTGGCTTGATGTGTCCTTTCTTGTTACATCCATAACAAATGGCATTAGTGTTAAAACTTGAACTTTGACTACTTTTACCTTTTGAAGGTTGAAACATTTTCTTTACATCCTTTCTCGTGAATTTCCTTGATCTTCCCATCATCTTCTTGATATAATGTGCCACTTCACTTACCGACATTTCATCATCACTATCTGATGATTCTTGCTCGGATTCGGATGATAAGGATTCCACATTCTTTTCTTTCTTCTTTTTCTTTTCCTTCTTTTCTACAATAAGAGTCATACCTTTCTCTTTTGAAACCACATTAGCTTGTTCATGAAGTTCAAACTCGCAAAACAATTCATCAAGCTTAACCAAGGAGAGATCTCTAGATACCTTATACGCATCAACCATTGATGCCCATAAAGTGGTTCTAGGAAAAGATTGAAGGGCATATCTTACTAGATCCCTATTGTCAATTTTCTCACCTATTACATGGAGTCTATTTACTATCTCCTTGAATCTTCCATGCATTTGACTCACGGTTGCATTGGTCTTCATGGTGAAGGTTTGGAGTTGCCCCAACAAAAGATCTCTCTTGGCTCTCCTAGATTCGCTTGATCCCTCATTTAATTCAATGATCTTTTCTCAAAGCTCTTTGGTGGAGTTGAATGGTCCTACTTTGCTTAATTGCTCCTTTGAAAGTCCACATTGTAAGGCTGTTGTGGCTTTTACATTTGCTTAGACCTTCTTTGCCATCTCTTTTGTCCAATCCTTGGTTGGAAGGGGTGCTCCCAATTCGTCTTTTGGTTTTTCAAATCCATCCACAACACTAAACCAATTTTCAATATCATTCATCAAATAATATTCCATCCTACCTTTCCAATATGCGAAATCGTTGCCATCAAAGAAAGGTGGTCGAGCGGAGTTATATCCCTCTTGAAATGTCATCTTGATGATTCGATTGACAATGAGTTCTTTCGATGAGAACCTAGCTCTGATATCAATTGATAGGACCTTTGCGTATGGTTAGAGGGGGGTGAATAGTCTTTCTTCGATTTTTCACCTACAACTTGTTAGCGAAAGCAAATAGAGAGAAATGAAAGACAAGAAAAACAAGAAAACAATGCTAACTCCTTGGTTTATTTGGTCTCCACCTCCTTGAGGTAACTAATCCAAGGCACATACCCACACTATCAAGTTCCAATATGAACTTCTCCTTCTCATTATCACAAACGAAGGTGGAGAAACCTTTACAAGGTTGCCTCTTCCTCTTACAAGATGAGATCTAGGCTTAGGAGGAAGAGACCCAAAATCTTTTGCTTTGAAATCACTTGGAGAGCTCTCTTTTTGCTTAGCACAATAAGTATTCTGTAGGTGCAGCGGAGGCCGGCAAGAGGGGGTGAATTGCTCCTGAAAAATTAAAACTATACCCTCCTCGGATTTCAACTCAAAAATAAAAGCAACAGTAAAATAATAGCAACTAAATTAAGGAGACAGAAAATAAATCAGAAATAGAATTTAACCTGGTTACAACCAAGAGGGTTGTTAATCCAGGGCGATGAAAAGCGCACTAACAAAAATCTCCTTCTCTGAAGGCGGAGAAGCCTTTTACACTTTTGGAAGCTCACTAGTTGCTTAGGAATTGCTTACAGTATTGATTGCTTAAGTTGTTATGAATTCCTAGCTCCAGAGGCCTTTAAATAGCCTCTGGAAATCTGATCTCGAAGGTCCAAGGCGCCTCCAATAGGGGTCCAAGGCGCCTCCAAGGGGTGAGCGGATAAAACTTTATCCGCAGCTCGAAACGATCAGTTTGACCTGTTGAAGGTGCCTTCAACAAGCCTAAAGGCGCCTTCAACAAGCCTGAAGGTGCCTTCAAGCTGGAGGCGCCTCCAAGCCTGATGGAGGCACCTCCAAGCTGGCAGCTCAAATTCCAGCTTGCTTTCTTCAGCTTCGGACGCTCCGTTCTTTTGGGTGATTTCGGCCAACTGAAATAGGGCTCACCCAAACCCAATTTCCAGCCTTCTCCTCGAGCAGCCTTCCGTCCTGGCTTAACGTCCCTCGAACGCCGCCCACGTTCTTCACGCCCACCGGAGTACTCTTCCGCAGCTCTCTCGTCCTTCGGACGCACTGAGCCCGTCGGCTCCCTTCCCGTGTCGTCCTTCTCGCTAGTTGCGTCTTCCGCTCGACTTCCTGCGCTCCAAAGCTCCTGCACACTTAGACACAGGGATCAAACACAAAGCAGTACCTAACCAACTTGGTTGATCACATCAAAACTACCACAGGGTCCAACAATCTCCCCCTTTTTGATGTGCATCAACCCAAGTTCAAGTTAGGGTTAAAAACAGACAAAAAAAATAATTTTAAAGAAAAATTACTAAACTAGCATGTTAAACATAAGTTTTGCAATAAATAAAATTGCAATACATTTTAGAAAAATATAAAAATTTTAAACTAAAAAATATTAAAATTTTAAACTTTCTAACTCCCCCTTAACTTGTCCCTATCTCCATAACTTGTAACCTTTCTCTCCCCCTTTGATCACAGCAAAAATGGGGTGAGAACTCAAAAAATATTTTAGAAAAAATTTTGAACTTTAGATAAAATTTCTATTTAATAAAAATGGTATCTCAGAAAATTGAATTTTTCAAAAAAAAAAATCTAAGTAAGAATGAGGTTTTTTCCAAAAAATTTTCAAGGAAAAATTATTTTTTTAAAAATAATTCTTAGTAAAATAACTAAGATTTAAAGAAAATTCTAAGAGAAAAAAATCTATGACTTTTTCACAATAATTTCTAAGTCAAAATCGATTTTTTAGAATTTCTCAAAAATATTTGAAAAACTTTCAAAGAATTATTTAATTCTTGTTTAATGCTTTTTCATAAAGTTAATTAAATATTTTCTTTCAATATTTTAGCTTCCAGGTGGTGGCGAAGCACTAGGCCTTCTTGTTATTGGAGCAACAACCACTTCCTTAGACAAAGCTTCCATAAAGAATTTCAATGTTTAATTTTCTCACTATAAGCTTTTAACTTAAAAGAGAAGTTTAAACTAGCAAAGATTTTAGAACCTAATAAAGGTTCCTTCCTACAGGGTTGGTCAAAAACTTAGTGGGTACATGATTTTTGGGCACTTTTCTAAGTTGACCCTGGTGTTTTCTAATGTACTAATTTAATTTTCTATAAATTCTTAATTTTGATTTAGAAAATTTATTTAAGCATGCATCATATATTTCAATTTCTCAATTTCAACTTTTAATTTTTCATTTTCTAACTTTAAATTATCATACTTTTCTACTGGGCATGCTTTTGCAAGGATCAATTTCAATTCAGTATTTTCTTTTTCTAATTGATCTAATTCTTTGGACAGAGACTTGATAAATTTAAAAGACTGAGTCGGGGTTAGATTGCGTACCTTACTTACCTGATCTGGTGACGCTCCCCCTTCACTGCTGCTTTCTTCTTCTGATGTTCCTCCCCCTTCATCGATGCTCTTCTCTGAGCTAGATGTTTCTTCTAGCTGATGGTTGGCCATCAGTGCTATTCCTGAGAATTCTTCGACTTCTGATTCGAAGGACGACGAATCATCCCACGTGGCCTTTAGGTTGGGTCGAGCTAGATTCTTGCTCCTTTCCTTATCCTTCTGTTTGCTCTTCAATTTTGGGCAGTCCTCCTTGATATGCCCTTCTTCGTTGCATTTGTAGCAACGAATCGTCCTTTTCTTTCGTTGATGCCTCTGCGATCTAAACTTATTAGTATTAAAAAATTTATTGAAGCGTTTTACTAGTAGTGCCGCTTCGGATTCGTCGACTAAGGCTTCTGAGTCAGAACCGTTTATTTTTGCCTTTAAGGCAATGTTCTGACTTATCTTCTCCACTCCATTGGGCTCTGCAACTCGAGATTCGTGAAGTTCAAAAGTAGAAAACAATTATTCTAAAGTACTTACCTCGAAGTCCTTAGAGATGTAGTACGCATCTACTAAGTAGGCCCAATCGGGAGTTCTCGGGAAAGAGTTGAGCGCGTACCGGATCGAGTCCCGGTTCGTTACTTCTTCTCCAAGGTTGTTGAGTTGAGTTATCATCTCTTTGATCCTCGCTTAGAGTTGCGCTACCTTCTCGCCTTGGTTCATCCGGAGGTTCGGCAACTGGGTCCGGAGGATGTCACGCCTTGCTAGCTTTGCTTCGGAGGTACCTTCGTGAAGCTCCAAGAATTTTTCCCAGAGATCTTTCGCGGAGTCGTAGCTTCCGATCCGATTTACCTCCTGAGGCGACAGAACGCTGAGTAGGTGGAACTCAGCCTTTCCGTTGGCGACGAAATCTGCTTGCTCCTTTTTCATCCAGGTGTTTTCCTCCTTATCTTTTGGAACTGCATAGCCATATTTCATTATTAAAAGAATGTCAAATTCAATTTTAAAAAATACCTCCATTTTACGCTTCCATGTGGCGAAGTCTCCGTCGAACTTCAGGGGATGGATGTTCGCTCCGGCCATCGTCTTGATTGTAGTGCTTCAATTGGCGGTTAGTCCTTCTGAGGTGATCAGGCTCTGATACCAATTGTAGGTGCAGCGGAGGCCGGCAAGAGGGGGGTGAATTGCTCCTAAAAAATTAAAACTATACCCTCCTCGGATTTCAACTCAAAAATAAAAGCAGCAGTAAAATAATAGAAACTAAATTAAGGAGACAGAAAATAACCTGGTTACAACCAAGAGGGTTGTTAATCCAGGGCGATGAAAAGTGCATTAACAAAAATCTCCTTCTCTGAAGGCGGAGAAGCCTTTTACACTTTTGGAAGCTCACTAGTTGCTTAGGAATTACTTACAGTATTGATTGCTTAAGTTGTTATGAATTTCTAGCTCCAGGGGCCTTTAAATAGCCTCTGGAAATCTGATCTCGAAGGTCCAAGGCGCCTCCAATAGGGGTCCAAGGCGCCTCCAACGGGTGAGCAGATAAAACTTTATCCGCAGCTCGAAACAGTCAGTTTGACTTGTTGAAGGCGCCTTCAACAAGCCTGAAGGCGCCTTTAAGCTGGAGGCGCCTGTTGGAGCAATCTGGGTACCCTAGGTTTTGATGTTTGAGCAAAGGTTTATGTTAGATTTATTGTTGTATTTGATATGCATTGTAAGTGTGCAGGATACAGGTACAACAAGGAAAGTCCAAGGGTGAGTCTTGGCAATGTAAGTCCAAGCATGTAGTCTTGGCAACGTAAGTCCAAGTGTGATCTTGGCAAAGGAGGAAAGTCCAAGCATGTAGTCTTGGCAACGTAAGTCCAAGTGTGACTTGGCAATGGATGAAGTCCCGAAGGCGCGACATCTTGGCAAAGGAAGACCCGACAACAATGACAAGGCCAATGGAAGCTCCAGAAGGCAAGACGTGAAGGATGGGGAGGCATCCGAGGGACGCAAGGCTGATGGAGGAGGCTAGAAGGCTAGGTCTAGGTTGGTCGGGCGAGAACGAGTGCTGAGTGGATGTACTCGGGACAAAATCCCAAATTAGGGTTTACTGTAGCAGTCGACTGGTGGTTTCATCAGTCGACTGGTGCAGTCGACTGGTAGCGAACAGAGGGTTGGTATCAAGCCGTTGGGCTACAACGGTCGAATTTCCATGAAGGGCAGTCGACTGCATGTTTTGGCAGTTAACTGGTAGGCGGGGTTTTCTAACCCGTGGCCTATATAACCAAGCATTGGAAGCTTGGTTGAAGTTGACGAAATAGACTTGGTTAAAGCCTATTAGAGTCTCTCAAGCCCTCGTGTGATCGGTGTGCTTGTATTCAAGTGTTTGTGGCGAGGTTTCTCCACCGACAAGGAGCTTGAGCTAGCCGGAGGTTTTCCGGGGAGTCATCCACCGACGGATCGGGATCGTCCACCTTACGGACAGCCGTGGAGTAGGAGCTTTATCTCCGAACCACGTTAAATTAACGTGTTAGGTTTGTTTTCTCTTGTTAGTAGTTATTTTTGTATTTCCGCTGTGCACTAACATTATAGGAAGTGATCGATTTGGGTGAGCCGCTATTCACCCCCTCTAGCGGACGTCAAGGTCCCAACAGCGCCTCCAAGCCTGATGGAGGTGCCTCCAAGCTAGCAGCTCAAATTCCTGCTTGCTTTCTTCAACTTCCGACGCTCCATTCTTTTGGGTGATTCTGGCCAACCAAAATAGGGCTCACCCGAACCCAATTTCCGGCTTCTCCTCGAGCAGCCTTCCGTCCTGGCTTAACGTCCCTCGAACGCCGCGCACGTTCTTCATGCTCACCGAAGTACTCTTCCACAGCTCTCTCGTCCTTCGGACGCACCGAGTCCGTCGGCTCCCTTCCTGTGTCGTCCTTCTCGCTAGCTGCGTCTTCCGCTCGACTTCCCGCGCTCCAAAGCTCCTGCACACTTAGACACAGGGATCAAACACAAAGCAGGACCTAACCAACTTGGTTGATCACATCAAAACTACCATGGGGTCCAACATATTCAAGTGTGTATTTCGCTACAGTACATCTCCCCTTTTTATTCGTCTTCAAAAGTACCAGTTTCTCACGTGATCGTCGTCGTCGATCGATTGAGCACATCTCTAATCGATTCAAATATAGTCGTTGAGCGCCGTTACGATCGATTGGGCCAACACTGGATCGATTCAGCCGTATATTTCTTATGTACAGAAGTGGATTAAATCGATCGGTCGATCAATTGGTTACCTCCAATTGATCGGCTGATCGATTCAAAATCGCACTGCTCCTTCGTGCAGAAACCTTGTGAATTGATTGGCCGATCGATTGGTTATCTCCAATCGATCGGCTAATCGATCCAGGTTCGCACTGTGTTCTTGCGCAGAAAGCATGTGAATCGATCGGCTGATCGATTGGATTCCTCTAATCGATCGGCTGATCGATCCAAGTTCCCTCTGTGCTCTCGAGCAGAGGATATCAATCGATCGGTCGATCGATTGGTTTCCTCCAATCGATCGGCTGATCGATTCAACAGTATTCTGTTCCATAGTTATGCACCTCAATCGATTTACCAATCGATTGATTGCTGGTTTCCCAACTAATACCTCATGCCAGATGAACGCATCCCTGGACTTTCTTGCCAAGACTCCGGTCCTCGACCTTCTTGGACTTCTCTTGCCTTACACCCGGTCTTCTGACCTACAAGGATTTTTCCTGCCAAGACTCCAGTACTCGACCTTCTTGGACTTTTTCCTGCAAAACTTGCAACACACGTTAGATCCAAACGTATTAACCTAAACTTAAATAGTTGTCAACACATTGAAAACATCCAGGGCATGATTGCATCAACAATTCCTTCATATAGTCGATGCCTTGAAAAATCATTTAAAATATTTTCAATCTAAAGTCGATGCGACGGGAAAAAAAGACTTATCGCCACTTCAGAAATGTACGGTGGTTATCCGTCAATTGATATATGGAGTCTCTGCTGATCATTATGATGAGTACCTACAGATTGCTTAAACAAATGTATCCAATGCTTATTCAACTTCTGTCGATGCATAATTGAAGTGTTCGGGGCTTAATATTTAAGAAGACCTAATGCTGTTGATATTCAATATTTGCTTGAAATGCATGAACATAGACACGACTTCCCTGACATATTAGGTAGTCTTGATTGTATGCATTGGTAATGGAAAAATTGTCCCGTCGCTTGGAAATACTAATTTACTAGGGGAGTCATGGCGTTCCAACCATTGTGCTTGAAGCAGTCGCATCTACAGACTTGTGGATATGGCATATCTTTTTGGGGATTATAAGGTCGCGTAATGGTATCAACGTGCTTAACGAATCACTTTTATTCAACAACGTCTCGAGGTTAATTTTACGATTAACAATACACAATATACAAAAGGATATTATCCGACCGATGGGATCTATCCAGAATGAGCTACTTTTGTCAGAGCTTTCTATGCCCTCAGGATCCCAAGAGAAAAATATTTAAGAAACGATAGGAGGCCGTGAGAAAGGATGTCGAGCAGGTATTTAGAGTGCTCCAATCTCGATAGACAATGATAAGAGATCTAGTACGATTTTTGGTACAAGGATAATTTGAAGGATATTATGTATATATGTATTATTTTACACAACATGATTATTGAGAATGAGGGTGATGCAGTAGTCAATTGGTCGGATGATGAAGGAGATCCTTCATCACAAATATTTCAAGGCCCCACCTAAGAATTCCAAGAATATATCCGGAGAAATTGCGAGCTAAGCGATAATCAATTGCATCAACTTCGAGCCGACTTGGTTGAATATATTTGGGTACGCTATGGCTGTAATCAGTAAAAAAAATTATTAATTGTGATAATGTTATATTTTTTATTTGATATATGGTAATATTTATGTTTTTTTTAATTATTAATGTTATTTCGATTATTAGATATTTATGGATTTAAATTCTATAAAAATTTAATTATATAACTTAAAATAAAAAGGAGATATAAGAAATATATTTAATGAAAATGTGGGACCCTCAGGAAAAAGTTGTTAAAAGATTTGTGTTTTTTATAGCGGAGAAAAATGAAGGGATTTACTTTTAACATTATGTTGACATGACATTAAAGGAGCTTCTTGAGGGTATCGTGTAGTGTGGATGCTCTTAATTAGTGCATGGTAAAATTTGAGCATCTACAGTTGTGGAACCTCTTCATCAATTCCTTCGTTGCCACATCTACACCACGTTCAAATACTAAAAAATCTCTCAACAACTTTTGTATAGACTCCATACTTTTTATTATATATATTTCTCTCACCTTTCTATTCTACAATTATATATAATTAAATTTTAATAAAATTTAAATTTATAAATTATTAATCAAAAATAAAATTTAAATTCATAAATTAATAATCACAAATTGTTTTTTTATATTTTTATATTTTAAATTAGAAATAAAAATATTTAATAATTTTTTTTTTCAAAAAAATAACAAAGAAACGGCTGCATGAACACGAACTCACTTCCTCATAATTAAACGAAGAAGCTCGCTCCGTTACAGAAAGGATTCCTTCACCGGAGTCACGTCACAATGGAAGCTCCAAAGTTCTTATTATATTAAAAGTGATAATATTATAGGAATTTAAAAAGCAAAATCATTTATTATCCCTTAATTAAGCTAGTAATAAGACTCTAGCTAACAATTAATCAATCATCAATTATTCATTAACACCAATGTGATATGTGAATCAGAACTGCTTGCCCTCGACGGTCTGTCCGAACTGCCACTGCGCCGGCGCGACGTCGTCGGAAACCACCGACCTCCGGTCGCTGAGAGTGACGCGGAATGAGAGGGCCTGGCCAACGAGCTGCGGCTGGCCGGGCAGATCCCATTTCTGGCCCCAGTTCCTCACCATCCCCATCCACCCCGTCCGCGACCCCTTCACCTCTAGAGAACTCACGTCGCCGGCGCCGCCGACGTTGAACACGAGCACCATCAGGAAGTTAGGGTTCCCACCCAGCTCGAACCGGATGCCGCCGATCTTGAAGCAGGGGACACGGCGGTAGCGTACTGGGACGATGCCGGCGTGGTAGTCCTTGGTGATCTCCACGAACATGGGCATGGAGAGGTCGAAGTGCTTGCGCGGGGGGTTGCACCACCCGCCGTTGTCGTTGGGCAGAGCGGGGTTGGGCGGGCAGAAGTTGGTGGCGGTGATGGAGACCCTGCGCCCCGGGGCGCACCACTTCGGCGAGTCCACGCACTCGATCTCGTAGCACGCGCCGCAGGCCGCGCCGTCGCTGAACAGCGCCGTGCTCAGCGCCGCCGTCTTCAGACCGTACCCCTGCTGGTTTAGGTCTCCGTACCCGCACGCACCCTCTGTCACGTGCACAGCCATGCGGCAAAAATGATATTTAATTAATTGATCAATCTCAAAAAGGCCGAGTATCATTAATTTCACATTACCCCTTTAAAATATAATATTTACATAATTCTTTCATTTGCATCCTCCGGAACTTTTTTAAAACCTTGAAAATACCGATCATAAGTTTTATGTTCCATATAATATGCATACTCAAAATTATAGTCAAGATTTTTTTTACAAGAATTAAAAGTAATACAATGTTAAAGATCAAGGTTTAGAAATGTAAATGATGAAATATAATTTTATCTAAGAAAAAAAATTGAAAACTTACTCATAGTTTCGCCACCCGACATATCTCCATAGAAGGTAGCATGGGCATCATAGGCCCATTGGCTTTGAGCTCCTACCATCATTGTCGCCGATGCAGTTAACAATATAAGAAACGTCACTAGATTCACTATATCCATCGCTTCTTCTATTTCTTAATGTTAATCAATTCAAAGAAATTGCTTAAAAAAACACATGAAGCAATATATTTATAATGGACCTAAAGGTCACATTAATTCTCCTTAATATTGATTAAAGATATATATATAAGGGTATGTTTGGGAGGAGGTGAGGGAAGGGGAAATAAAGGGAAGGGAAATTTTGAATCTTATTTGGGACGGAGTGAGAGAAGGGAAGGAAAGGTAAGGAAGGGTAAGTTTTAACCTAGTTACTCATGAAAAGAGAGATTTTCTTACACCCCGAATTGGAATGTAAGGAAGGGGAAGGAAAAATAAAAAAAAAATTATTCTAATTTTATCCTTGTTCTAAATAGTTTAAGAAATTTTCTAATTTCTAATTTTGTTATGTCGTCGGAGTCCAATTTCCTCGCATTCTTCATAGCTCGCTTGTTGCCAGATCTCCGACATGTTTGAAGGAAGAAATCATTTTTACAATCAAAATTTAAGAGAATATCTATTATTTTTTAATTTTGTCATCAAAATTTAATACATTTTTAAATAGTAGGAATTCTCATTATCAATGTTAATTTTTAAATTTTTTTATTTAATAAGATTTCTAAAATTATTATTTTTTATTATTTATCATTTAAATACTTGATTATCGATAATTCATTATTTTGTTATGAATAGTAAAAAAGATTATTTTTTATTAAAAAATAACTAATTTAAATGATAATATAAAAAGTTAATTTTATTATTAAAAATATCTAATTTATATTTATAAAATAAATATTAATATTATGAAAATTTTCTAATTTAAAAACTAAGGATATTTTTATAATTTTATCTATTTAACCTTCATTCCCTTTTCTTTCCTCCCAAATAAAGTAATACTAATGAACCTTCCCTCCCTCTCAAATAAAAAATTAAATACTTTACTTCTCCTCGCTTTCTCTTCCTTCCCCTCTCTTCCCTTTTCATTAATGAACCTTCCCTCATTTCATTAATGTGAATATTTGAATTTTTTGGTAATTAAATTAATTCATTTTGTCAAAAAGGAAATGGAATAAGAGAATTTCGAAGAATCGAATTGAAAAAGGAAATAAAATTATTTTAATTTATATATTTTTTTTAATTATTTAAGGAAATATAGTGGTCTAGGCCTAGGGCTATAAAAAGCTTGAGCGAAGTTTAATTTTATTTAAATTTATTTGATAAATGAATCAAATTCTTAAAATGATTATTAAATTTGGATTTGGATTTTTTTATATGAGCTTGTGCTTTAAATTTAGCTTGAGTTTACTTGGTTTAAACATTATCAATTCCATTTATTTGGTTGTTTAAAATTTTTATATTTTTAAATGTATTTATTTGTTTATTTAAAGAAATTGTTTGTCTAATTATAAATTTGACAAGGGATGGTAGATATGAACCTACATGTGTTTAAGGTTAAGGGTTTACATGTGCTTATTTTACATACTATTTTTCATGAATATTAATAAATTAAATATATGTTCAAAATTATTTATTTTATTTTATTTATTATTTAAATTTTTTCATCTTGTAGATACTAAGCAAGTGTTAATTTCTATAAGATGAGGATGTCTATTTGTCACTCAAGTATTCATGGTTCAATTCATAAAAATTTTTCTTTCAAATAGAATACACAACCAATGGATGATGAAAATTTCAGTAGGATAAGATCAAATTGGATGATACCTACCCTATTATTTTTTTTTATAAAGTGAAATACTTACTTAAAGCATTTAATTTTAAAAATAAACAATTAACATTATTTCATTGAATTCCAAGCAAATAAACGAAGAGGAGAAATACAATAAAAAAATCATAATTCATTTAATTAAAAAGTCTATTTAAGTCTTAAAATCCCCAATTCACTGACTAGATTAAAAATAAATAAATAAATAAAAATAAAATAAATAAATAAATAAAAAAAGAAAATATATAATGATCATCCTGCAATATGGGCATGGCCGTCGACGCCGTCCTGCTCCCTCTTGAGGTTGGCCGGCGGGAGGAAGCAATCGTTGGAGAGGCCGGAGAGATTGAAGTCGATCTCCTCGATGGTCCACGACTCCTCCATCTTTCTCTTGTGGTTGACGGAGCCCTCGCCGTAGCGGAAGAGCGTGACGGCGGTTTGGCCGCCGTGGGAGATGTTGACGCCGTTGACGTAGCGGTAGTCCTCGATCACCGACTCCATGCTGGTCTCCCAGAAGATGCTCTCGCCGCGCCGTCCGGCCTTCATGCGGAGCAGGTGGGTGTCCTCTAGCTGCATCAGCAGGCCCGTGCGCTGGCTGAAGTACCCCCAAATCTTGTGGTGGATGATGTCGAAGGTGGCGGAGCTCCGGGCCTTCAGGTTCGCCGCGTTCGTCTCCAGCTTCAGGATGAAGCACTCCTCGCCGTTGATGATCTTCTCGCCAATGCACACAGCGTCGGAGAAGAGATTCGCCGTCGCGCGAGGATCCAATCCCTGCTTTGCTCTCCAATTTTTAACATCGTAAAATCTCATTTTGCATTTCTCCCCTACTATTTATAATATTTCACATTTTACCACCATTTATAGTTTATAAATTTTTGCCTATTTTTTTATTTTAGTACGTCTGGTTTAAAATCAAAAGAAGTAAAACTATTGGAGGAGTAAAATGATATATTTCGGCGATCGGACCTGGAATGTTCGACGAAGGGGACGCGGCGGGCCGCGGAAGGGGCGCGACTGCTCGGAGGCGGACTGGCGCCAGGCGATCTGGCCATCGCTGCCAGCGCTCATCTTGGATCCGGCCATGATGAGCTCGAAGTACCACACCTCGGGGCTCTTTTGCCACAGCACGTAGCCGCCGATCTCGCCGTTGCCCTTCGCCGCCACGCTCTGGTCACCGATGTGGAACTCCGACGCCGTCATCCGAACCTTACCCACCGCGTACATGCTGTTCACAGATGTTAGCGCCGCCTGTCCTCCCGTCGCCGCGATGTACTGCGTGATGATGTACTTCGCCGTCGACGCTTGCTTTCACCCAATCAAATTTAACCCCCCAAATCACAGAAATCATAAGATGAATTAGTTGATAACCTGAAAAGATGGAGTTTTGCTTACGATGGAGGTGTCGCGGATGGAGCGGCTAAAGGCGCGGTCGACAGGGACGGGGCAGGGGATAAGGGGGGAGCCGACGACGTTGAGGAGCAGCTGAAGGGCGACGTTGGCCCCGCCGGCGAAGAGGTGAGGAACGGCGGAGGCAGCGGCAGCAGCATCGGCGGCGGCGGAGACCTTGTCGAAGGCCTGGGCCTTGAGCCAGGTACTCATGTTCTGCCACCGAGATCCACCGGTGCCCTGCACGTTCCCGAACATCTCCTCCGGGATGGGGACCTCCAGGACTGTGTCCAGGCCATCCTCCCGGTCGAAATTAGGACACAGCTTTCTCATCAGGTACGATTAATTCCAAATCGATCGATCAAAAGAAAGTGATTCGCTGATCAAGGGAACTAGAGAGAAGCGGGCGAAGCCATCACTTGCTCAATCGAAGCTCTTCTTCTTCTTCTTCGTGCTTCCTCTTTTGGCAATGAGAGGGAGAGAAGAGTAAGAAGGGAAATGGACGTGGAAGGGTCGACCATGGTTTTAGAGGTCTCCTCCTTCTTTTACGGCAGGACGAACGAGGGAATAAATTTAAGAGAAGTTTTCATTCTGTTCCTAAAAGTTTGCTTTATTTATTCTGTCTAAAAAATTTAATTAATTATTGTTTTTATCATTCCATAATTAATTCGGCAATTAAACACTCATAGTCGTCAGTCTTCCCACTTAATTGCACAAGAGTATGAAATTGTTAGGAACGACCTAGAAAGAAAAATTTCTATTGTCATCCAAATTAATCGATCAGATAGGATGGAATTAGACCCGACCTCAGGTGGAGTCCAAATCAGATCTGGCTCATACCCGAAACTGGGTCAATGGGTCGGATGTCCATTGACCCAGTTTCGATTTAAAAATTTGACTCGACCTGACAAAGTACCATGCAGGTTTCGGTTTAGCCTCTCTAAAAATCGCCCACAACAACCGTTGGCTTATAGTCATCCCAATTAATTGCACAGGAGCATATAATTACTAGGAAAGATTGAGAAAGGAAAATTTCTCTTGTCATCCAAAATAGTCGATCAAATCGGATGGAATTAGGCCCAACCCCAGGTCGGGCCTGCCTCAGACCCAAAACCGGCTCAAGGGTCGGGTACCCGTTGACCCAGTTCCAGTTAAAAAACTTGAACTGGTCCGGCGGGGTGTTAGGTCGGTTCCAGTTCAGCCCCTTTAAAAACCGTCCATTGGTGGTTCATTTTTATTTTGTTTTGGACCATTAGAACCACCGACGGTTCACAACCGTCGGCAGTTCTAGCTGTCAGAATGAAACAAATTTTTTTCAACGGTTGAGATATGATCTTGTTCGAAAACTGAGAAGTTGGCTAGTTGGGCACTCCGCTCTAACGTTGACCAAATGGAGACTGCTCGCTGTCCTGCGTGTCACAAAAAATGTTAGTGTCGGGTTAGAGAAGAGGTCTCTGACATTGACCCTCCGACGTTCAAGTCAGTAATCGAATTTTGAAAATGAATAGTGAAGAAATAGTAGTAATGTGCGTGCAGAAAAATATATCATCACATACCTCCGCCTGTGGGTGAAGACATTCTTTTATAATGTCACTGTTGTGTCTATGCATTAGGGATGCAATCGAGCCAAGCCGAGCCGAACCCTTGAATGTTTATAATCGAGCCGAGCCGAGCTTGGCTCGTTTATAATCGAGCCGAGCTCGAGTTTTATTTAACAAATATATTCCTAGCTCACGAGCTTATTCGAACTTTTATCGAGTCTAAACGAGCTTAATAAATATAAATCATAAATTTAAATATTCATTAAAAACTAAATTATATATTTAGATAAAATTATAATATTATTATTAAAATTTATAATTTTATTCTAATAAATAAATTTAATATATTTGTCTATATTTTTCATAAATAGAGTATAAAATTTATAAATTCAATATCGAAATTATTATTATTTTTATTTAAAAGTTACTTAATGAGATTAACGAACGTGTTCACGAGCTAAAGAGCCGAATATTACGAAGCTTGAGCTTGGTTTGTTTATTTTAACGAGCCTCATTAAACGAGCTCAAACGAGCTTTTATCGAATCGAGTTTCGAATAGCTCGTGAGTGGCTTGGTTCATTTACATCCCTACTATGCATGAATTATGAAGCATTTCCAAAAAAAAGGTGGACTATAAAGTGACCATGACACTTTTCCTAAATTGAGCCTTCAAATCCTTGTGATAGGATAGGTTGGAAGCTTCTAAAGTACAATTTACCTACAAGATATCCCCTGTCTTCTATGGCACAAAAGACCAAAAAAGTGTAATAGCTTGTTGAGCTATGGGGTCCACCATAGAATACTTTGACCAACTGATTGAATTATTGATATAGTTTGACTGGCTGTAACTTCTGAGGAATCACTACAAGAAAATTGATATTTAGCGATGAAATATTTCGTCGCTAACCAATATTTACAACGATAACTTTTCGTTACTAGAATCGTCGTTATAAGCTTGTCGTAAACAATTATTAGCGATGATTTTTTTTTTTATGTTTCGTCGCTAATAAATTAACGACATGATTAAATCCTCGCTAAAGAATTTTAATCGATGCTAATCTTTTAGCGACAAATGAAAATTACTCGTCGCTAAGAAATTTGTTTGCGACGAATCCAAATATTTCGTCGCCAACAAGTTAGCTACGATTTTCCTTATTTCGTCGCTAATGCCATCGTAATGTGTCACAAACACATTTCATTTCACCGCAAACGTCTGCGATAAGTATTGATATGTTTAAGTTATTAGCGACGAATTTGAACCTTTTCGTCGCTAACAAGTTAGCAACGATTTTTAAAATTTCGTCGCTAACAAACCGACTCGTCGCTAAACCCGTTTCACTTCGCCGCAAACGTTTACGATAAGGTTCGATATGTTCGAGTTGTTAGCGACGATTTTGGATATTTCGTCGCTAACCTTTGTTTTTTTAAAAAAAAATGTTTTAAAAAAATTTATACACATTTATAAACTTATACAATCATCACAACTCTAACAACAATATTCACAATAATCATAACTCTAACAACAATATTCACAAACTTATACAAATACTAACTCTAACAACAAATTCACAAATAAACTCACAAACAACTCATACTTCATCAAAGTATAAGTTCACAAATCTAGTAACATTCACAAACAAGAGATGCAAGTACTCAACATCAATGTCTAACATCAAGTAACACAACAAATAAAGTACACAAGTAACAATCCAAATAAAGTACAAACAAGTAACAAGTTCAAAACATCAAGTTCACATCTAGAAATCCACAACATCATAGTCTACAAGAAATAAACTTCGCAACATCATGTTCATATCCAAAAATCCACAACATCAAAGTCTAAGAATGAGGAGGAGGAGGTGAAACCGAAGATGAATCATGGATCAAGGAATCTAATGCTCCAGGTGCCAATTGGTTAAGAATTTATTCAAACATATCTTATCTTGATTTCATTGATGCTAACTCATCTTGTCTTGATTCCATTGATGCTAACTCATCTTGGGTGTTTGCTAACTCTTCTTGAGTGGATTAAGTTTTTCACGTAATGCGGTGTTAGTTAATCTAATTGAGGAGGTGGCATCTGAAGAAGTGGGCCTAACTGGCTTTGTCCCACTTCCAAGTCCTCTAATGTATCCCGAACGAGTACCGAGTACCTAATACAAGTTTCAACATATTTAAAAATAGCACATGACTGTTTAATAATTAGTAATTGTGAAAATCCTAGAAGAGAGTAACAAATAGATTCAACATGTCATATATGATGTTTCCTCAAAATCTTAATAGAAAAGCAATTCAACATTGAGTGATGCCCACAGGTGAAAACCTTTACCTCTTCAATGCATAACAACATTCTGAATTAACCCACTCAAATATTGAGGCCTTAACATCTAAAGATATGACTAAAAAGAAAGATCATATACTATATTTTGGATGCAAGGAAAAGAGATATTATAAAAGTCAGTGTACATTTGCAAAGAAAGAAAAGATAACACACAAGATGGAAAGAAGGCAAGACACATAACTAATACATTATTAAGCACCCTTGAAAAAAATCAAAGAGAAAAGCACAAACATTGATGTCTCAAACTGTATCTGCAGTTTTAGTATGTGAATAAATTTTATGTGAACAAAAATTTTAGTATGGTAGTAAGAATGAGTATTGTGGACCTGATCACAAACTGTATCTGTAATTTCGACTACATTGATTGCCTCTTTTGAATTTTGTGTTTGAATACACTCATCACGTAGTCTCACCATATCATCCTAAAAAAAAATAAACATGTTAAAAATATCATAAAAACATAATTATACATAGTTAAGAACATATTCATTAAATAAGGGCATAACATACATATGCAGTTTTGGTCATCTCATCAATCCACCCTTTTGACGAGCTATAATGAGTTTCATTAAAAATAATAATATAATCTTTTCTTTGTAACTGATCGGTCTAGGAAAAAAATAATTTGTTAATTTTTAATCAACAAACAATATATGAAAACTATAAAAGTAGCACTTACGCCATCGTAACTATATTGAATGAATGATTTAGAACCTCCACAATGGTTATATGGGAGTTTCCCTTGATTTTCAGCATTTATGGTAGATCGTTTCTACAACACAAAATTTTGTATAAATAAAATAATAGTTATAGAACAAATAATTAAATTTTTATATAGTTACCTAAAATGCCTCAGATTCAAACAAAGCACACATATAGTCCCAATCATCTTGAGTCTCACAAAACTCGATCGGAATATGTTGTTGGTGCTCAGCAGGAGAAATGTGTGATAGCTTCTTATAATGGTTATGCATTTTGGTTCTATTATCTCTATACCGTGAACTCATTAATCGGTCAGTCTCTTTTATGACTGACGATGCACCCTCCTAAAAATTGATATCAAAAGCAGCTTGAAAAAAAATAAATTTATTTCGCATATGGTTAGTAATAAAGAAGTGGTTATAAATATGTTGAATTACTTGTACTTACTGATAATCGATCATATATCATCCTTTTGTTATCAGCAGGAACATGCTTCCAGCTCTTAACTTGTAAGGGAGCAAACTTCTTTATCGAGAGACCTAACTCGGTCATAAATGAAGTTGCGTTTGGGTCAATTGGATGTCCATCGCTCTGACAAAAAGTAATAGGTAATCTACCCTGGGCAGAGAGCTGGCATCGCAACCGATCAGAATGTGTGCCACATGTCTCCCTACGTAGCGGTAGGCCTGTAGATGCAAAAGTGTTAACAATTAACAAATTAAATACCAAAATAAAAATTGTGTAATTTAAATATAAAACAACTAATCACTAGAAGAACTATCATCAGACGGTGTCTGCATAACTGGTAGATGCTCAATCCTCTCGGGCAGCATGACTGTCACATAATCATCATGTATAAATCAACAAACAAATATCCATCAACATATATATGTATCTACTAATAATGAAACTTTATCTTATATAAATGAATTAAAAATAAAGAAAAACATACATACTATGTAAATAAAAATTAATCACTATCATCATCTGAAAGAGATATTTGATCATCTGCTTCACTATCAATTTCAATATCTTCATCTTCATCATTAAGAAAACTTTGAGCATCCCTAGTCGGCTCAACTTGTACATTTGACATATTTATATGTTGATCCTCAACATCTAATCTACAAAGTTGGGTTATTTCTAAGTCGTCACCAACTACTGAAGTTGCTTTATTAAAAGAAATATCTTAGTTAGTCTCAATATTGAAATTATTTCCGGATTCAATTTCTTTAGATGCTTCATCAATTTCAATTACTTCGTATATTTCTAGATGTTGAACCTTTTGTACTACCTTCCAATGACCTCCACGCTTTATATCATTTAAATAGTAAACTTGATTTGTTTGGTTGGCCAAAATGAATGGGTCATCAGTGTACCATGTTTTAGAAGTGTCAATATATAAGAGACCAAACTCTTCAACCATTGATTTTTTTTTGGATTACATTGTAACCATTCACACCAGAATAATTGTACTTTATACTTGAAAGAGTAAAATAGTTGAACGACATCCTTCAACACTCCAAAAAAAATCCAAATTGGCACTATCATCAGATGATGGTACGCTAACCCCACTATTCTGAGTAGTTCTACGAGAATCACGGGACCTTGTATGATATCGAATACCATTTACAATGCAGGCGTCATAGAGTTGAACTTCAACATCAGGTCCAATTGCTAAATAATACAACTTGTTTGTGATTTCTGAATTTGTTAAATTCTTTAACTTTATCATTCTTTCCCTAAACCATTGTGGAAAATGTTGGGACAATTTTCCTAGGTCAAGGTTGACCAGTTTGATTAAGCTTGAGTTGAGTCAAGCTTGAGTCAGGATTTGAGTTTTGATATTTGACAATGTAAGGAGATTGTTGGAGCAATCGTCTAGTTATGGAGATGGTCAAAGGGTTGACAGGTTGATCATGGATATGGTCAAAGGGTTGACCAGGTTGATGAGAATAAAAGTCAAGTAGGTCAAGGGTGACAGGAGACTTGACTGGGAAAGTCCTAACTGGATGTTAGGCATTTGGAAAGTCTTAGTGAGGATCTAGGCAGCAGAAAGTCCTGGTGAGGAGCCAGACAATTAGAAAGTCCTGATAAGGAGCCAGGCAGTTGAAAAGTCCAAGTGTGATCTTGGCAAAAGAGAAAGTCCTGGTGAGGAGCCAGGCAGTTGAAAAGTCCAAGTGTGATCTTGGCAAAGGAGAAAGTCCTAGTGAGGAGCCAGGCAATTGGAAAGTCCAAGTGTGATCTTGACAAAGGAGAAAGTCCTGGTGAGGAGCCAGGCAATTGGAAAGTCCAAGTGTGATCTTGGCAAAGGGTGTAAGTCCAAGCATGTGGTCTTGGCAAGGTAAATCCTAGTGTGACTTGACAAGGAGAACTCGACAACTCGGATGAGGCCGAAGGAAGCTCCTGAAGGCAAGGCGTGAATGATAGGAGATATTCGAGGGACACAAGGCTGATGGAGGAGGCTAGAAGGCTAGTTCGAGGTTAGTCGGGTGTGGCCAAATACTAGGCATGGAGACCCAACAGGTTACGTTTGACCAGGAGTTGGGTTGGAGATTTTGGACTTGAGTTTGAGTCAAGTCCAGGCTGGTCAATCGATCGGACGATCGATTGAACCAGGGTCCAATCGATCAGTTGATCGATTGGAGTGTGCTGCGATTATGGGAAGGCCCAATCGATCGGTCGATCGATTGGGATGTGAAATCGTGAGCACAGACGCTTTCCCAATCGATCGACCAATCGATTTGGAAATGTCGATCGATCGGTCGATCGATTGGGCAGCAGAAGCTCTCGCGCGATCACAAGAGCACAGAAAGGCTCTGAATCGATCGTCCGATCGATTCAGACAGTCCCAATCGATCGGTCGATCGATTGGGAAGTGACCGTTGCGCAGGAAACGAACAATGGACGGTTGGGATGGAGCGGTGCTGATGTGGCAATCGATTGAGAATGAATTGGATCGATTGGGAGCACTGTTTAAAGCTTGGGCGGAGCATTTTCTCCGCAGAACTTTGCTTTCTTCTCCTGTGATTTCTCTCCGACTTTCACAACGATTTCTCCAGAGATTCTTGCCAGTTCTTAAAGGCTCTTGGGAGTATTCTCTCAAGGTTTAAGAGGCAACAAAAAGCAACAAGTAAGCAAGAAGAAGTAGTGTTTTCATTTGTATCTTGTACTCTCTTCTTGTATTTTTGGTTGTGTTGTTGTGTGAGTTTGTACGAGGCTTCTCTGCCTCCGGCTACGACCGAGAAGGAGTGTTTCATAGTAGAGGAGTGAGTCGGTGTGTGGATCCTTGGATTAGTCACCTCTTCTTAAGGTGGATACCAAGTAAATCTACTTGTTAGCGTTGTGTGAGTCTTGTAGTTCATTTCCTCTGCATATCATCATCAAGATGACGCAAACCGACGAGCGCGCAATGAAACGCTATTCACCCCTCTCTAGCAGGCATATCGGTCCCAACAGAAAATCTCTCTCATGATATTGGAGAAGTTGATTTGAATGAACTTTATATGACAGAAGTTGTAGATGTTCACTGCATAAATAAATATTTAATTTATAATTTTATAATGAAATATAAACAATAAAATTACATAATGTAAAAACTTACTTTCTATATTCAGCAACTTCTTTACAATTATTGAGAATATACCAATGTGCTTTCTTATACAAAGCCAAAGGTAATTTCAGATTATGTTGGTTGCCAAACACTCTTGCTTGTTGTGAGAAAACACTTAAATTGCATGCTACTGGTTGAACATCTTTGTTTCGTTCTAGCCAACTAAATCTTGTCTCAATTTGACTCGTATATAAAGAACTAAAAGTCAATGCCACATTTATAATATACCCCTCTGCAATAGATCCTTCAAGTCTTGCTTTAATCTAAATATATTTTTTTAATCTACCTAAATATCGTTCAAAGGGATACATCCATCATGACAAAACATGTCCAGCTAACATGGCTTCACGGGGTAAATGAACTACCAAATAAACCATAATATTAAAAAATACTGGAAATATTCTGTCCATCTTACACAATATGAAGACTATTTCCTCCTCAATTTTATATAAATCTGCTATGTGTAAAGATCTTGCAGTTATCTTTTTGAAAAATTTACATAACTCAATTAGTGTGCCACATATATCTTTTGGGAAGAATTTATGTACATCAGCTGGAAGTATTCTTTGAACAAGACATGGCAATCATGTGATTTTAGTCCATGTAACTTTCCATCATCTACGTTCACATTTCTAGATATATTAGCAGCATATCGATCAAAAAACTTCACGGATTTTAAAACTTGACAAAATGCACGTCTTTCGTCCAATGTCAACATGTAACTTGCATATGGTTTACTGAATTTGTCTCCAACTTTCTTTAAATGCAATTCACTTCTAATCCCATATCTTGCAAGTCTAACCTTGCTTTAAATGTATCCTTTGACTTTCCATCTATATTAAATAATGTGTCAACCAAAGCATCACAAATGTTTTTTTCAATGTGCATCACATCTAAATTGTGTCTCAACTTTAAATCTGGCCAATACTTTAACTCAAAAAAATATAGACTTCTTTACCCAATTTGTATCATCCAAATATCGTTGCCATTTTGTACTTAATGTAGGATGCTTACTAAATGTCACCTGGGGTAATGTATCTAATTGTGTTAAAATCTCATAACCACTAAATCTTCATGGTGGTCCTTCTTGTTCAACTTTTCCATTGAAATTCTTATTTTTACGCCATGGGTGTTGTACATTCAAGAATCGACAGTGGCATGTATATCATATTTTACTCCGTAATCTTTGAGATTTAGTTTCAACTGCACATACTGGACATGCTTTATAACCCTTTGTGCTCCATCCAGATATTGTTCTATATGCTGGAAAGTCATGAATAGTCCACATCACAGCAGCATGCAATCGAAATACTTGTTCAGTCGATGCATCATATGCTTCCACCCCATCATCCCATAGCTCCTTTAGTTCGTTGATCAAAGGTCGTAAGTATACATCTATCTCTTTCCCAGGTGATTTAGGCTCAGGAACTAAAAGAGACATAATCAAATATGATGACTTCATCATTTTCCATGGTGATAAATTATAATTGACAGGTATAACAGGCCACATACTATAAGCATTTGACATATTTCCAAATGGATTAAAATCGTCTGTAGCCAACCCTAAGCGAATATTTCGTGGATCACTACAAATATTTCATGTGATGTGTCAAATTCTTTCCATGATTCACTATCTCTGGATGCCTTAATACACTATCTGTTTCAACCTGTTTTTCTTTATGTCATCTCATATCTTTTGCTGTATGTTTTGTAATAAACAACCGCTTAAGTCTGGGCTTTAAAGGAAAATATCGAAGAATTTTTTGAGCATTCTTTTTATTATTCATCCCATCATACTTGTGGCTAGGCTCCTTGCACACCGGACATGTATCCTTATTCTCATGCTCACCCCAATATAATATACAATCATTCTTATATGCATGTATCTTCTCATATGTCAATCCTAACTCTTTTAACATTTTCTTTGCTTCATAATGAGAGTTTGGAATCACATTCGGTTTGGGAAATGCCTCTTGCAATAACTGAAGTAACATATCAAAAGATTTATTGCTCCATCCATTTAACACCTTCACATGCATTAACTTAACCAAAAAACTGAATATAGAAAAATTAGTACAAGTGTGATACAACTTTTTTTGTGCTTCTTCAAACATTGAGCTATAACTTCCTTTAATATCTTCTGCATTCATGTTTTCATTAATATCATCTAATTGAGGCCCAATGGTATTGATATTTTCTGCATTTCTTAAATCAGTAAACATGTCTTGAAAATCATCTTCTTCAAAATCACAATCAAGTCCCTCTTCATTAACAATATTTATAACAGATGATGTAGAAGCTTCACCATGAAAATTCCAGACTTTGTATAATTTGTCAAATCCCCCATCTATAAAGATGTCCTCGAACATAATCCAACTCATATTTAAATAAATTACCACACATTCGACATGGACAATGAATATTAGATAAATTTAAATTTATCATATAATTCTCTGCCACCTTTAAAAACTTATTTAACCCATTTATATATTCAGGGCTAATCCGATTCTCAAGCATTATCCAACTTTTATCCATATTTATAAAACCTGATTAAACATATAAAAAAATCATATTATTTAATAAATAACTCTTATAAATAAGTTTGATGATAAGTTTCAATGAAATTAATAAGCAACTTATATTAAATAACTTAAATTAATTAATGACATCAAAATAACTAAAAAAATTATCAACTACATAGCTTCCAAAAGAAGTTCAAGAGTAATTTGGTTAAACATGATCCATCGAGACAAAATAAGTACATATCTCTTGTTCTTCAAAATAAATACATATCTCAACTCGAAACATGAATTTGTGATAGATACTTTAGAGATTGAGACTCAGTTTACTTTAGTGGAGAGTTTTGAGGGAGAGTATGAGAGATCATGTTGAAATTATCATTAATAACACAAACAATAAAAATGAAACAATAAATATGAAGAGAATTACTAATCCTTGCACATTGCAGCATGCACCTATAGCTAAAATGAAATTTTATAAAATGCTTGATATGTACTCTTATAGCATGTTGAAGTTATTTTGATGCTTGATATGTACTCTTATAGCATTTATTATAAGTACTTAAGAGATATTCATTATCTTTGATTCAAAATTTAAGAGCAAGATAATTTCGGTAAAATGAATAACAAGATCATATAACTGCTAACAAGATCATATAAATGCAATTAAATGGAGACAAAAAATTGATATTTTGGCAGTACCTTTTCTCAGAGCGGGAAAGAAGCAGAGGAGGAAAACCTGAGCTGGGTCAGAACAGAAGTCATCGGAGCCGGAGCAGGAAAGAAGGAGGATTCATCAAACAAAGAAGATTCACGGCGACGTCGGAGGAGAAGAAGAGATCGCACACCCAAACCCTAAAACCTTATCGTGGCAGCATCGGAGGAGAAGAAGAGAGCGCACACGGAGAAGAAGCAGCGAGCGGACGGAGAAGAAGAGAGCACGGAGGAGAAGAGAGCGCGCAGAGTAGAAGAAGAGGATCGCGACGCGGAGGAGAAGAAGAGATCGTGGCGAATTTGGGGAAATGCCAATTCGGGGGGAAATAAGGGCAGGATTAGCGACGAAACTATATGATTTGCTGCTAATTCTTAATATTAGCGACGAAAATAGAAAATCCGCCATTAATATATTAACAACGAATATTCCGATTTGAGATTTTGCCGCTAATAATACAAATTAACGACGAATTATAGAATTTCGTCGCTAATATAAAGCTTTAGCGACGAAATTTCTGATTCGTCGCTAATCCTTATTTATTAACGAATCCACATAATTACATATTAACGACGCTTAACATAATTCGCTGCTAATACTAAAATTTTAGCGGCGAGAATGCTAAATTCGTCGCAAATATAATGACCTTGCAAAAAAAATATAATTTTTTAATATTATTATTTGCGACAAAATTGTGTTCCGCCGCTAATAGTCTATTTTTGCTACAAACGACTATTTCATCACTAATATTTCGTCGCTATTTTATTGTTTTCTTGTAGTGAATACCCGATCAATGTTTGAGTGCAGCTCGCGACTCGGCTTCTTTACTTGAACTATTCATAACCAGATGTCTAATATGTTCGATCGAGCCATACGTCTGATCGGCTGGGGCACTTGGTCAGGATAATTGATAGTTGACTTCATACTCCATCGTACTTCATTGTTGATTGCGATATCAAATTTGGAGTTCAACCCGACCGGAGGGCTCGCTCAAGTGAGCCTTTGGTTTAACACTCACGGTTCGTTCGACCTGGAGGTCCGTCTAGACCTTCTCTTGTTCTAAATGATGTTGACCACCCCTTGATTTTGACTTTGATTTCCACGCTAACCGGCCTCCTAGATTTTAACCCCCTCAAAGGGGCCCACCTTAAACACCGTATCACAAGCCTCCCCTTCAAGTCTAGTCGAAGGAGGTTGTCAGTCCGATTGACTATACCCTGATATCTGTCTGAGCCTCTTATCCTCTGATCGAGCATTTTTGTGTTGTACCCCCGATCGCTAGAACAAATATTATACTTAACCATTCTTACCTATGATATCCCTGATGTCCGGTCGGTTAATCCAGCATCATCAAGCGACTTAGTCTGATGAAATACCTCCGGTTGGACATTCACTGATAAAATTTACTTGGATTAAGTTGGCATCATCTTGACTCCTTGGAAATCGAGCAAATCACCAACCATTAATAAAGCATGTCAAGGACAACTTTTCATCATAAGCTTGCTTATTGCCTCTCATCCCTCATTAATGTGTCCTGTAGTACACTAACACGTGTCGCATGCTTGCATAGAAGAATATTCGATGTGACAAATAATTGTTGTGATTTGATGTGATTGTTGGTGCAGGAAGCACCAGACGATTAAACTTAAGTTTTTATTATGAAAAAATGTTCAAAGTGTTGGTTAATCTTAAGAAAACGTATCGGTTCCACTGTACAAAATTTTTTGTATAAGTGTCAAACCTTTCCTTAAATAACCTATTGTGTTCTTTAGAAGTTAAATTAGGAATCGCAGACGGAACTTAACATCATTGATTCCAAATTTAACTTATCTGTTCTTAATGGTTTAGATTTGAATCGCAAGCGGAACTTAACACTATTGATTCAAATCTACCTAGATTATTAATTCCATAAATATTAATTTCCAAAATTGGCTTCCAGGACTGCATGGCGAGGTACATGGCCTTCTTGGATATGGGAGCAACCATCACCACCTAGGCAAAGCCTTTTAAGGAAAGCTAATATTTATTTCCTTAAATAACTCTAGGTTAACCGAAAAGAACAATTGAATCACAAATTCGAAAAAGAAGAAAACACAAAATCAAAAAACAAATTTGATAAACTAGATCTAATTGCCTCTTGTATTTAGAATTCTTATAAAGAGAAAAACTAGCATTATGCGGAAAACAATTGCTAATTATACCTTCTCTTTGTAAGCTAATGACCTCAAGATCTTCTGCCGTATTCCTCGCCTCGCCTTGGACGTCGTGTGGGCGACGATCCTCCAAGATTAACACCACCCAAAAGAGTCCTTCCTCTTCCTCTAGAATTCAGCCAGCACCACCACCAAGAAAAAGAGAGCAAAGGGAAAGGGAGAAAGGAGAGGACCGACAACCAAGAGATCACCCAAGCAAAAGAATAAAAGTTGTATCTCATGAAGCTCCCTTACCCCTTCTTTTATATTACTTGCCCAAGGCAAATAAGGAAAAACTTTTTACAAAAAATAAAATCATCCAAGAGTTTTTCCTTTTCCCTTTTATTTTTCCTTTTCTTTCCTCTTGATTGAATCAATCACCAAAATTAATTGGATGATGATTTTATTATTTTAATATGGCCAGCCACCTTGCTTGGGCACCAAGCAAGGTTGGTCGGCCCCCACAAGAGAAAGAAATAAATAATTTTTATATAAAATTTTACAAGAAAAATTCTTATAAAATTTTACAAGCTCTCTTTCCTAAAGTAGGAGTTAAAAAAGGAAAGTTTCTAAAAATTAAAACCATGTTTTAAAATTTAAAAACTCTCTTATAAAATTTCCTTTTTTAACATGATGATAGAAAATTTTAATTTTAAAACTTATCTCCCTTTTTTTCTTAAACCATGAGGATGGTTAAAAAAGGAAAGTTTTAAAACTTTTAAAACTCTCTATTAAAACATGTGACCTAATTCAAATAAGAAAAGTTTTAAAAATTAAAATCTCTCTTTTAAAACTTATAGTTTTCTACAAAGAGAAGATTTAAAAAATTCAAAACACCCCTCCTATTTGAATTAATCTTGGCCAGCCCCTACAAGCTTGGTCACCAAGCAATGGTCCGGCCCCCTTCTTGGACACCAAGAAGAACCTTACATTTGGATGGACTTGAGGCTATAATGAGGCTACGACAGGGACCTAGAAAAGAAATTGATTTTGGCCTTCTGATTAGCTTGAGTATCCCGTGCTCGCCTTGAACACACAACTCAAGTTCATCGATAATAACTCATTTCACTAGAGAGTTATTACCGCACTACCGCACCAATCCCAAATTACATTATGGGCTCCTTCTTATTATGAGTGTGTTAGTCTCCCTGTGTTTAAGATTATGAATGCCCACTAATTAAGTAAGTTACTGACAACTCACTTAATTAATATCTAGCTCCAAGAGTAGTGTCACTCAACTTTATTGTCATGTCGGACTAGGTCCACCTGCAGTGTTTAACATGACAATCCTTATGAGATCCTTTTGGGGACATTCTCAACCTAGATAACTAGGACACAGATTCCTTCTATAATCAACAACACACACTATAAGTAATATCATTTCCCAACTTATCGGCCATATTGATTTATCGAGGTAAACCTCACCCTTTGATAAATCAAAAGAAATAAATATTAAATATATGTGCTTGTTATTATATTAGGATTAAGAGCACGTACTTCCATAATAACTAAGGTTTAGTTCTTTTACTAAGTCAGTAAAAAAGAACTTACCTAAATGGTCCTACTCAATACACTTAAAGTGTATCAGTGTAATTTATTAGTTAAGATAAACTAATACTTAATTACACTACGACTATTCTGATGGTTTGTTCCTTTCCATCTTAATCGTGAGCAACTTGTTTATAATTTATAGAGAACCGATAACATGATCTTCTGAGTGTAACACCACACTCCATGTTATCTACTATATAAATTAATTGAACAATTACATTTAACAAATAAATGCAGATATTGACCAATGTGATTCTTTTATTTCAATAAATAAATGTTTACAAAAGCTAGACTTTTAGTATACACTCTGACACAAAGTTAAGATGTATTGTTATCTAACAAGTCTGAATAAGCTTGTAGGAAAGTCTTAAGTGTTCTTAAACAAAAGTCCTAGTGGATTCTAGGCAGGTGGAAACCCCTAGGGGGAGGTAACCCTAGGTCTGAGGGGTGGTAATCCTAGGTGATAGAAAGTCCTAACTGCGGTTAGGCAAGGCAAAGTCTTGGAGGGTCGAGCACTTTGGAGGAAATCCTAGAGTCGGGAACTCTAAGTGAAAATCTTGGTGGTCGCGAACCAGGTGAAAGTATGGATGAGTCGTGGAGCGGATGTCCAACATGAAGACCTGAAGTCTCGGACACTAAGCAAAAGTCCAGTCGGTCTGGAAGACCGGTCTGACAATAGGTAACTTCTCCTGAGAGGAGTAGGTGATGTCACGTTCTCCTTGAGGAAACAGTAGGCATTGGTTCGACCTAGAGTTTCAGCAGAACTCAAAGTGTCAGACAATCCGAAGGCTATCAAAAGTCATGTATTGCTTTACTATTATTTGTTATTTGTCTAACTCTGTTTTGTAGGAAACTAACACTTTTTGCAAGGTTAGATTCGGCCTTGATCGGTCTACTGAACGTCTGGATCGGTCTACCGAACACTCAAATAGAAGGATCAGATTTCCAGCAAGCTAATTGGATTTGATCAGATTTATAGCTCAATGTTGACTTGACTGTCAGAGTCACGCTAGAGCCGCTAACGTTACATGCAGGGTTGTAGGTTTTATCGGGAGGCAGCCGAACGAGCAATAAGGAAGGAAGGGGAGGAGAGGTCCAAGTGCAAAAAAGAGGACCATCAACAATGTCAAAGCCACATTCAAACCTACCTTGACGGTAGCCTGAGGGCCAGAGGGCCCGAGGGAGTTTAGAAAAAGATACGATCAAATTTATCATGGAAAAAGAAAAAAAAATGAAAATGCAGTCCGAGGGCGATGGTGTCAATGTCGACGTTGATAGGCCACTGTGAGGGATTAACCCGGATAAATTACTCGGACGAGCTCCGCCATTGACCATCAAACCAAAGGAAACTTAGTTTGCTACATGCAGAATGAACTTGGCCTTCAACTGTGAGCTCACTGGACTTACGGGAGCTCCAACCTATTGGATGAGAGGGTGATATGTGGGCTTGATTCCATGTATCAGTCTTTAGCTCAACTTTTTGGACTCGATTCTACCTAGAGCTAGAATTTAGCAATCAAACCTAATGCCTAAACATTTTACTGGAGCTTCGTTACTCAATTTTTTTCAATGATCATTTGACAAATTTTTATTTTTTTTTTAAATCTAAGTATCCAATTTTTACAATCAATTAATCGACTGGTCAGTCCACGGAAGTTTTTCATATGCCATTAAGGTAAATTCAGAAATGCAAATGGCTATCTACCCGGCTGTCAACGTCCTAGATTTTTATCTCATTGAAAGGAAATATCCTACACTACATCGATCCTAATTGAGATTCAAACAGTGAATGCCTTACAATTGCTTCTGATCTTATGGTAGGAGAAGATACACTGAGAGAGAGTTTTCCTCTGAGAATCTGCTTCCCTATAGGTTATATGCAAAAAAACATAATTAAACACAAGTTGCAACAGCGAATACTGAAGTGTCAGAATTGTGTTTTGTCCATGCCGTGCTTTTAGACGGAATCGAGCTACGAGGGCCATAAAAACATGATCAGTTCCACAATGAGAATATATTTATGGACAACCAATCTTATCCAAATCTTGTTCTTCCCCTACACATTTCATCATCTCACCTTTCCATCCTTTCATGCTTGCATATTTAAGTTCAAACATGAGAGAGGGAGAGAGAGAGAGAGATTGGCAAAGTAATGATAATTAATACATCATTAACTAGTTATAATCATGCAAAAATTACATATCATGAAAAAGAAATTAAAAATCTATCCTCCACTATTATGGGGTCAACTTGTGAGTTAGATTTATTTAGCGGTGTGTGCGTAGATTCACATCTTAAAACAAACAAATTTTCTATTTCTCAATGATTCATAACTAATAGAGTTAATGTAGTCACTTCACTAAGTAGTAATTAGTGAATCAACTCAAAATTTGATAGAAAACACTTCAATAATATTGAGGGGTCTCAATTACGAGCTGAATCAATTTATATTTCATCGTGTCATTTTTTTAGCTAGCTATTTTTTTACAACTTGATAGTTTAGACTATCATTTTTCTATTTATCCCTTCCTTGTTGGCTTACCATATTTGAACTAACACTTCTTGATGCGATAAAGTAAGAAATTAATACAATCATGTAGAAGAACAATAATATCTATCAAACTTTTATCAAAAATCTATTTGTCTACCGCGCAACTCGTGAGTTGTTTCACATGTAAAGACATTTATTTTTATCGCGATTTGGAGCTAAAGGCGGGTCTATAGCTCATGTCCACACAAAGGATGATGCTTATAAAAACATAACGAATTCAGAAGTGCTTCAAGGCTTTGTACTTTCTTCAACATGCATGTTACACTTGTTAACAAAACTATTATTTTTTACCACAATTAAAGCAGTTAATTGTAAAGTAATTCAATGTCGAGCTCACTAAGGAGTAATAACCTAAATTACAGGGTGATAAATAGAAATTCCCCCACGGCCCACGGGGGAGAGAAGCGTAGGTAAACCCGGGTAAATTTCACCCTACCTATACAGGCACTGTCCCAACCTCTCACAATGAGGTGGTGGGACCCACTACTTAAGTGTGAGCCCCACCACCTCATTGTGAGAGGTTGGGGCAATGCCTGTACAGGTAGGATCGAATTAACCGTAAACCCGAATGGCGTATGAATAAATAAATAATATTTGTTAAAAAAAAGTAATATTAATTAATTTAATGAGACGAGACAGCGACAGCAGAAAGTGATTAGCGTGCCCATTTAAATAAATCTTCAAAAACCTCGTTCGACCCGTACGATGTCTCCTCCGGTCCCCACCAATCACCGCTCGACAACGCGGTCGTCCTCGAATCCATTACCGCCCTGGTTTCTATAAAACCACCGATGCCTCTCCCTCTCCTCCACTCGACGACGCCGCCGTCGGTCGCTCCGCTCTTCTTCTGGCTCCTGATCGACTTCCGCGGTGGCCGAGTAGAAGAAAGGAAGGAGAGACGAGGGGAGGGGGACGGGATGGGAAGGGGAAGGGTGCAGCTGAAGCGGATCGAGAATAAGATCAGCCGGCAAGTGACCTTCTCCAAGCGACGCTCCGGGCTGCTCAAGAAGGCGCACGAGATCTCCGTCCTCTGCGACGCGGAGGTCGCGGTCATCGTCTTCTCCTCCAAAGGCAGGCTCTACGAATACTCCACCGACTCCAGGTGCGTCGCGTCGTGTTCCTCCATTCGCTGCTTCGGTTTCTTTCGTTTTGACTTGTTATTTCACTCTCATTTGTGCTGTTTCATCTACGAAATAAAAATTGAGCTTTCCGGCTGGCTTTTTCCTGCCGCTTCTTTATGTTTGAAATACCAAAAGAGTTTTTTTTCCCTGATCTGGGGGCTGGATGCTTCTCCTATTCGGAGTTTTAACTTCTAGCCAAAAGGAGATGCATGATCAGGGATGTAGTTAAGAATGCATATTGATACCAGACAAGAAAAGGTTCTTTGTCATCGAGTTAAATCTAGGGTTTTAGTGGCTTTCATGAATTTCACTTTTTAGGTTAATTAATTTGCAGATGTGAAAGTTAACCATTTCCAAGGTGCAAGCAACCACAAAATTTGAAATTGCTTCTCGCCGATCTTTCCCGTTCATTTTGACACTTCTTCTTCACCTTACGGCGTCGGAAGCAAATCGTTCCATGTTTCTCCTTTTCCTGGATGATAATCTAATCATCTTAATTTGTTTTTTCTCTTTATTCATCCTGCATTAGATGAGCTGGGTTCAACAAACTTAGTACCTGAAGTTTATAATCCATTCGACTTCAAGATTGCGTTTCTCGCTGAAATGATCAGCGAAGCTTTCAAATAATATCATTATCTCATTTGCTAAATACTCTCAATTTTATAATCTAAATGTTTTCCTCTGAATTATAAGTACTTTGATTATTTATTATTATTATCAATAAGCAATCTTTAATTCTCAAAAGGAAGGCATCGTCTTTACTCAATATCGTACTATAAAAGTCGCAACGGGCCTAGTGTCTTTCTCATTTGTCTTTTGTCAAAGAAATATTAATTTAGAATCTGTCTTTAATCCTTTGTTCTCTCCTTACATAATTCTCTGATTTAGTATCTGCAACCTCGTTGACCTTAGTCTGAGATTTCTCTTGTTTATATAATCTTTTACAACGACTAATCAATATTAGTTCATAATTCAAGAGTTCTTAATAATTAATATTAGATTCATTTTATGGTTGTTCTTAGGACAATTCAGGTTTGTTGGCTTTGTTATCTGTTTTTAGCTTAGGTTGGTAAGCTTGATCATAAATTTAACTTTTAAAATGGGCAACTTGAAATAATTGTCAGACACAAAAACATTATAACAATGATTCTGATGAATTGTAGCTTTTGTTAACATTTGTAGCCTACTTGGTATATTTATATTTATTAATAATATATATAGGTAGAGAAGATTATTAGGAAATAAATTAGAATTACCATGCTTAATTATAACCTCCAATCTAGTATTCCATGAGAAAACCAAAATATAGAGATTGATTATCACTTCATCAAAGAGATATATATCCAATGAAATTGTCATTTAAAACAAATATGCTACATAGTTAGAGCCTAACATAACAAGATAAGCATAAAGCATATCACAAGAATTGGACAACACTATAATGATGCACCACCAGAGTGAATAATCTCTCACAGACAGTAAATCTCATGATTCCAAAATTAAAATATTTCTATGTAAAAGATAATTAAACAAGAAAGGAACTCAAAGATTAAAATATTATTACTAAGCAAAAGATGATTCAATTGATGTCCTTTTTAAAGGTCTAACTATGACTCAAATCTTCTAATTTTACATATAATTAATTAATTCCTAAATAACTTTACTTACTAAAATAAAATATAAATTTCTCTAGTACGGTGAACTAAATAATGTTTGAGTGACAACAAAGCCATAACGCTAAAAAGAAAGCAACATGAGTGGTCTTTTCACTAAAAAAGTTCATGTAACATTTAGAAAAGGGAAAATTTTCAATGCAATATTTGCAAGCAATTTAATCATTAGACAAATAATTCAGATATAATAACAATTATCTTCTTAATAACAATCATATGACATCTGTAGAAACAAAACACTAGTCTACTTCTGAAGTCAGGGTGAATAGATAGAGTTGTAGTTATGAGGCCTAAGAAAATATATCATTATTATTGAAGCTAAGTAGCCTATATGTAGTTCACAATTTACTGTGGGATAATTAGTACGTCGATCGTGGACATTTAGAAAGTAGTCCTTTGAAGGGATGAACATCTCAAGCTTTAAATTCCAAATTTTAATTACCATTAGATTAATCAAAGTTATGAAAGGTACTTGGTTATAACATATTATTTCATCCCAAATTCAAAGCTTTACAGCTATTGAATACAAGAGGCACAGTAGTTAGTAGCTGTTAACATAGGCACTATACAGTATAATTTCCCGTAACAAGTGCACAGAGAATTAAAGCACAAATGGATTCCGTACACATTTGTTACTTCACCGCTACGTTTTTTATTTCTCTAGAATGATAAGTATTTGGTAAGATAATAGGTAAACTTGAGAGAGGAACGTGGATATATTAATATTCTTGTCTTATGTATACTCGATGTTTAGCGTACGGCCTATAAAAATCAACACTATATGTTTATATTTCACAAGACATCTTGCCACAAAGGTCGATGAGTTTGAGTTAGCCATGATCTTGTTCGAATTATAAATAGATTGACCTGTAAAACTTTGCTTGAAGCAGGAAACAAAGCAAGAAAATTAATAGGAAAAACTGAATAGGAATATATTAATCATGATATATAATGCGCATTGTAAAGTTGTTCATCAACTAAATACAACAGCATCTTATACCACTCAGCTCGAACATGATGCAACTCGCCCTAATCCACTAGTGATGTCAGTGCATACATATAACAAAATGCAACTGTGTACCAGTGGATCACCAACTCATGCTTCGATGATAGTCAATGTTAGCTAATCAATCAATCGGTCGGTTTCAATGTCACTATTTTGAATTACATTGCTAAATTTAGCGACGAAAATTAAAATATTATCACTAAAGTTAGCAAAGGAAATAAAACTCCATTCGTTGATTGAGAGACGGAAATTAATTCGCTAAATTAACTACAGAAATAAATTTATATCACTAATTTAGAGGCAAATAAATTTTTGTTAGTAAATTTAACAACGGAACTCAAAATGCCGTCGCTAAATTAGCGACGAATTTTCATCGTTAATTTTAACAAAAATTTTAGCATAAATCACCTTCAAATTAATTCAAATCATATAATATATTAATCACAACATTCAATATTATTTATCACAAGCACATTCATTCAACATTCAACAAAGCAAACTAACATCCAACATCTGCAACATTCAGCATCCACAATATTCAACTTGCATTCAACAAAAAATAACATTCAAATACACTTATCCATAAAAAAAATAAAATGATTCTAGTCTCATTACATCATATTCGGTTAAAAAACAAATACACTGATCACTTCTTTGACTTCTTTCTTCTCACCATTCCATCTTGCAACAAGTTTAATAGGATAAATATAACAAAAACAAGCACATGCATGATTCAAATTCAGTTAAACAAAAACAATGCGATAGGTTTAACACTAACCTACATATTAGTTGGATAACATGGATTACACAAGGCTAAAACTACTTATCAAAAAAATATACAAATTGATAAATACAAGTTTAACATATTTTAAAAAAATATATCTTAATGAGAGTTTGTATATCTACTGATGGTGTGATAGAATCCAGGTTTTCAAGTGTTGGCATTTCTATATTATTCCTAAAAAGATGTAATACAATTAGAAAGATGTATATGGTATCAAAATTAACATAACCATTTTACATGTTTTATGAGTGACAAATAAAAAAACAAAGTTGAAAGTCTACACACCTCAGAAGAAATGTTGTTATTATAAGCTATTTATCAATAATGTTCAGGTCTTAAGTCTCCTATGAGTCAAAATCATGAGACGTTGGAAAAATAGTAGAACTCATTAATGGAAACCGAGATACTAATTCTTACATTTGTCACTCTACTATTATATTGACCCCGATCTTTAATTGATTGCTCATTAATTCAAGACTTCTCTAATGTTGTGATCTGATTCCTCAATTCTTGATTTTCTAGTATTAACATTTGCACTTGAGTAGTTGAAGAGTTGGAACGACCCTGAGCCTAAGAGTTATTACATGATCATATACAACTTTGCCTAAGAGTCAAGGTCATAGAGGGAGTTATTTTTCTTTCCACCGACAAACTTATAATATATATCATTTATAGCATAGAGTCTGTAACTCGTCTCCCTTTATAGCAGGCTAAGACGCATGTACAACTCGATCAATCATATCATCCTATGTAAAAAAAATATTATTATCTAATATACAATTAATAAAGCTAGTCATTTAACGCTGGACGGAATAGTAATTATTTTGCGGGCTATTGAATTTTTTGATTCACACATGAATACCAGAAGCAATCTTCTATAACCTATTGATTCGAAGAGAAATACCTAAAAATAGAAAAATAACGTCACTACCAAAACATATTATTAATCAAAACCTTCTTTTACATCAACCCAGATAATTGTTTATATTAACTTCGAACCCTAATACATAAAGAAAGGAAAAAAATTATGACAAAAAAAAATTATTAACGAACTCAATATATTAAAAATCTTAAATAGGCTCAAAATCTAAAAATATAAACAATAAAATTATTAAAAATACTCTAAATATCAAAACAAAATTAAATGAAAATTATCAAAAATACCTTAAATATAAAAAATTTAAAAATTACTAAAAATAGTAAAAATATGCTCGGATTCTCCTGCTCCTAGGTTGAAAAAATATTTATCCTCGAGTTTAGAGTAGTGTCAGATGGTAGCCTAGGAGAAAAATCATCTTGTACCAAATCATTAAAATCTACTAACAATGGCTATACTTCTACTAGTAAATCAGCTGGATCCAATGAGACTCCCTCACTACAAGCTTGATGTATATAACATTATCAAGTTCAAGATCCTCAGCAATTGGCATTCTAACAGGTAAGCGTTGTGAGCTGCAGGATCTTGCATTATGATAAGTTGAATGATTTGGAAGGGCTATTAAACTATTATTTTCTTTTGCATTCACACCCGCATGAAAGAAACACAAACAAGACAAATGTTCATTATTATGGTCTCCACCAATTTCGCAAGTTTCAAGGATCTGAGGTTCTTGAGAATGGCCCCTCAATTAAACTTGAGGACACAAAAGCTTGTAATGGCCTTCAGAGTTTATCACATTAATTATTTCAATTCCAGATGGCGTCTTATTCCTTTAGGAGATTTAGGAATGTTTTTATCGTCCTCAAGGCGTAGCATAGACAGTGGGCGCATGACATCTCTGGCATAATAGTCAGGAGTCGATTCTCAGAAATTGACGACTTGGGATTTATCCCACCATACGTCTGATGCCTGTATACTTACATATACCTCTCTCTATATCCGTGAGACTGGTACTAAGAAGGTCGTTAATATAGTGGATCTATAATTTTTTTTAGGAATCCTTTTATCAGGAGAGGTGATGAGCCCCATTGCAACCCTTACATGAACCATCGACAGAATTTGATAGAAAAACAGGATGCTTGACATTAGCCTCTTTTGTTGCTATCTTATCATTTACCTGGTTAGGTAGCTTCTCATAGAAGGTTTGGTAAGGAGTGTCTGTCAAACAGAAGGAGTAAAATCATCTAAAGGTTCCTCAAAATGTTCATCAGAATCTTGATCTTGAATATTGATTTTAGCCATCTCAGATTGGCATACTCAAAAAAAGACAAGAAAGTGAATTTGTGCAGTTTAAACTAGTTGCATCAACCTCATAGTTAGAGAAATCAGATGTTAAAATGTAGATCCGCTACATTAATAGTCTCCCTGGTGCCAGCCCCACAGATATGGAGGGAGGTACATGCAGGTACACAGGCGTCAGACGCATGGTGGGATAAACCGCAGGTCGTCAATTCTTGAAAATAGACCTCTGACCATTACGCCAGAGATATCATGCGTTCACCGTCTATACTACGCTCTGAGGGCAGAAATTAGATGTTAAAGCTCCACGAGAACATAGTTCATCTTCATTAAATGTGTATCTCACTAAGATCCATATCCTACATAAAAGTATCAACAATGGTTCAACAAACTCGCCACTTTCAAAATTGGATTCTTCATTGTCATCATCCTCTTCTTCTAAGACATACTCATCAAATTCTTCTAGGTCAAATTCCTCCTCCAAATCATCTTCGAATTCGTCTAGGTCATCTTAGACGTTGAAGTTATCGTCCTCCAAGGTGAAGCGTAATCCTTCCTGAAGCAAAATTTGAGTATAACCGAAGGGAAGAAAGTGACTTTTAATCCAGTTAATTGGCTAAAAAGGATAACTTAACTTGATCAATTTGAGTTTGTGTTTATAGCCCAGACTTATGTTGATGCACAAATATAAGCATTTTGAAGTCCAGACAGCATCCTATGCATCTCACTCCATTCTAAGTATTTTTCATACACAAGCAAGGTATTCCTAGTGTGCTTGTGAGATACTCTAGCTGAAACCTATAGGTGCATGCTTTCTAGGGGGTAAAGATCTAGGCTAAGCCCAGTCTTTTGAAAATACTAGTAAAATTGGGAATTTTTATGAAAATAAAATAATTTATCTTAGAATTTTAAAACCAAGCTGATTTTGAAAAGAGAACATAATTTTAAAAAAATCATAACTTTTGAAAAAGTACCACTATAAAAGAAATGATTTTGGCAGTTTTAGAATATATTCTACTAAGTACATATCTAATTGTCTTCTAAGTGTACTGAACTCAAGTTCAAGTAATGGTTTTATGAAAATACCTGCTAGGTTGGACTTGGACTCAATATAGTCAAGTACAATATCTCCCCTAGCTACACGGTTCCTTACAAAGTGATGCTTAACCTCTATGTGTTCAGTCCTTGAATGGTGTATTGGATTTTGGGTTAAATTGATTGAGCTTATGTTATCAATTAACATTTTTGTATTTTTGTATTCTAATTGATAATCTCTTAAAGTGTGCATTATCCATAATAGTTTAGATGCACATTCCCCATAGCTATGTACTCTGGTTCAGTAGTAGATAAGGCAACACAATGTTACTTTCTATTGAACCAGCTCACTAGGCACTGACCTAGAAGTTGACAGCTTTCACTTGTACTTTTTCTATCTAGTTTACACCCAGCATAGTCCGACTCAGAGTATCCAACTAAGTCAAATATGCTAGTCCTAGAGTACCAAAGTCCTATACTTAGGGTTCCTTTAATGTATCTAAGTATTCTTTTTATATTTGTTAAGTGTAATTCTTTTGCAGAGGATTGGTACCTAGCACACATACCTACTGTAAATAAAATATAAAGTCGACTTGCAGTTAAGTAAAGTACATTTCCTATTACACTTCTATAATATTTTAAGTCTATTGATTTGTCATCTGAGTCAGAATCAATTTTAACATTAGTTGCCATAAGAGTATTAACATTTTTAGAATTTTTCATTCCAAATTTTTTAATTAATTCCTTAGCATATTTGGTTTGAAAAATATGAATTCCTTCTTTTGTTTATTTTATTTGTAAACCTAAAAAAAAGTTAAGTTCTCCTACTAGGCTCATTTCAAATTTATTTTCCATTAATTTGATAAATTCTTTTAAAAATTTTGTATTTGTTGAACCAAATATTATGTCATCTACATAAATTTGAACGATAAAAATATCTTCTTCTAAGATGTTGACGAATAAGGTTTGGTATATTTGGCCTTGGTTAAACCCCTTAGATATTATGTGTGTTGATAGGTATTCATACCAGGCCCTAGGTGCTTGTTTTAGTCTATATAAAGCTTTCTTTAATCTAAAAACATGGTTTAGGTGGTCTAAGTCTTCAAATCCTGAGGGTTGATTTACATAGACTTCTTCTTTGATGAACCCATTTAGAAATACGGACTTCACATCCATTTGATATAACTTGAATCCTTTATGTGTTATTTAGGCTAGCAGCATCCTAATGGATTCAAGTCTGACTACGGGTGCATAAGTTTCATCATAATCTAACCCTTCTACTTGGCCAAACGTCTTTGCTACTAGTCTAGCCTTATTTCTTACTATTTCACCTTTATCATCTAGTTTATTTCTAAATACCCACATAGTGTCAATTATGGATTTACTTATGAGTTTAGGTATAAGTTTCTAGACTTGGTTTCTTTCAAATTGAGCTAGTTCCTTTTACATTGCAATTATCTAGTCTGGGTCATATAGGGCTTCTTCCATAGTTCTGGGTTTAATTTTAGAAATTAGAACTATTTGACTTAGGTTTCTATATGATGATCAAGTTTGAACTTCTAAGGTTGGATCATCCAAAATTTGATCAGATGGGTGATTGGAACTTATTCTAAAAGTCTTATGTTAGGGTTAACAATTGGTTCTTGTGATTCACTTGGTTCAAGTCTAATTTCATCATCTTCTGTATTTCTTAAAATTTAATTATTTTCTTTGATTAAGTCAGGTAGGTTGTTTTCTTCATCAAAAATCACATTGGTTGTTTTTTCAACTTTTAGGGTAATTTTGTTATAAACTCTATAAGCTCTACTCGTTGTTAAATACCCTAAGAAGATGTCAGTTAAAGATTTAGATGTAAATTTACCTAAATAATCTTTGGTGTTTAATATGTGTACTTTACATCAAAAAACTTTTAGATAATTTAGATTGAGTATTTTATTGCAATATATTTCATAAGGGGGTTTATTGTAAAATTTATTAATTAACATTCTATTTTAAATATAACATGTTGTGTTTATTGCTTCAGCCCAAAATTGGTTACTTAGACTATATTCATTTAACATGGTTCTAGCAGCTTCTTGTAGCGTTTTATTTTTTCATTCTACTAGTCCATTTTGTTGAGAAGTTTTAGTGCATGAAAACTCATGATTATATCCATTAGTTTTACAAAATTTAGTAAACTTATGATTTTTGAATTCCCCTCCATGGTCACTTCTAATTCTTTTAATTTTGGTATCTTTTTCATTTTCTATTAATTTACAAAAATTATTAAAGGTTTCATAAGTTTCTTCTTTGGATTTTAGAAATTTTACCCAAACAAATCTTGAGTAATCATCAATTATAACTAAACAGTATTAGTTTCTACTTAGTGATTTGGCTCCGTATGAATCAAATAGGTCTAAGTGTAGGAGATCAAGTATTGAAATTGGTTCGATTTAGGTTTGTTAGTTTATGGGTTGACTTAGTTTGTTTACCTTGTTGGCAAGCATTACAAATTATATTTTCTAAATTTTTTAATTTAGGTAGACTCCTTTTTTAAATGAGTCTAATATAAGTGTGACACAATCTTCTGTATCATAATTTAGTTCCCTCATGTTGTGTCAAAAAATACTTGAGTGAGGAGGTTGGTAGGTTAATTGTGTAAATATTATTTTTCCTAATTTTCCTAAGTATAATTTCAGGATTTTTGATATTTTTAATTAAGCACTCAGAGTTAGAAAACGTTAATAAGTATCCAGAATCACACAGTTGACTTATGTTAAGTAAGTTAAAATTAAACTTATCAATTAATAGAACTTTTCGAATAACAAAATCGGAACTCAGTTCGATATTATCTGTTCCGATTACCTTAAATTTTCCATCATTATCGAATGCAACTGACCCTAGGTTTTTGAATTTTAGCTTGGTGAACTTCAATCGGTCTCCAATTATGTGTCTAGAGCATCCACTATCTAACATTCATTGGTCCAAATCATTATGTTCCTACACATCAAGTATTTGATTTGGATCCATTTTTCACAGATTATCAGATAGATTGATTGGATTCAATCCCTTAATTTTTCATCTCACTCAGTCTAGGTTATCAATCATATTATACCTATGGGTGATTATGAGATAGTTAATTGTGTTTAATTAGATTGATTAAATTTAAGTTTTAATGTTAATTCGATTTGATTTAATTTAGTTTAGGTGACATTTGTTTCTCTCCTAGGAATCGGAATGGGAATGAGTATCATAGTATTGCGGAATGAGAATGGGTATGAGCTTGGGTATCATTCTTAAAAATAATGTTTGATTAGTTGAATATTTTCAATCTGAATGAACATAAATTTTTTTTTACCCTTAGAGGAAAATAAAAAAAAAATTAGATGGAAGAGAAAGTTGAATGTGAGAGAAACATATAATAAGAGAGAAAATATGATGAGAGAAAAAATATGATGGGAAAAAAGAAGAGAGGGAAAGTATGATGAGAAAAAATGAGGAGAGAGAGTGTGATAGGAGAGATTGAGAAGAGAAAAAATATGATGAGAGAGAAAGTGTGTTGAGAGAGAAAGAGTGATGGAAAAATGAAGAGAGAGAAATTGTGATGAGAGAAAATGAGAGATTGAGGAGAGAAAGTATGATGAGAAAATGTGATGAGAGAGAAAGTGTGATGGGAAAAAATGAAGAGAGGGAAAGTATGGTGAGAGAAAATGAGGAGAGAGTGTGTGATGGAAGACAATGAAGAGAGAGAAAGTACGATGAGAGAAAATATGGAGAGAGAGTATGGTAAGAGAGATTAACGAGAGAGAAAGTATGATGAGAGAGAAAGTATGATGAAAAAAATGAGGAGAGAATGAAGAGAGAGAAAATAAGGAGAGAGAGTGTGTGATGAGAGAGAATACAGAGAGAAAATGGTAGAGAATGTGTGATGAGAGAGAATGAGGAGAGAGTGTGATGGAAGAGAATGAAGAGAAAGAGTGTGATGAGATCAAATATGGAAAGAGAGTATGGTAAGAGAGATTGAAGAGAAAAAAAAATGATGAGAGAGAAAGTATGATGAAAAAATGAAGAGAGAATGAAGAGAGAGAAAATAATGAAAGAGAGTGTGTGATGAGAGAGAATGAGGAGAGAGAAAGTATGTTGAGAGAGAAAATGTGATGATAGAATGAGGAGAGAGAAAGTATGATAAGAGAGAACAAGAAGAGAGAGTGAAATGAAAGAAAATTTGAATAAATATATTAAGGGTATTTTCGTCCAAAACTTAATTCTTATTCTAATTCCATCAAAACCCAAGGGAGGGGGTGAGTTTCATCCATACCCAAGTTTTTGGATTTCATTCCAAAATCTTGATTCCATTCCCATTAACCAAATACAAGGTTCGGGAATGAATCCATTCCCTCATTCCCAAACCTCTAAATGAAACGCCACCTTAGTTTAGTTTAGATTTAATTTAAGTTAGATTTAATTTTGATTTAGGTTAGATTTAATTTACGTTGGATTTGAGTTAGATTTAATATAAGTTAGATTTAATTTTGATTTAGGTTAGATTTAATTTAGTTTAGTTTAAATTTAATTTAAGTTAGATTTAATTTTGATTTAGGTTAGATTTAATTTAGTTAGTTTTGATTTTACTAATTTTTTATTTTAATCTAAATTCATCTCACACTTTTCTATATTATCAATCAGGGAATCTTATGGGTTTTGTGAGATAGTTAATTTTAATCTTTAATTTAGATTAATATTTAAGGATTGATTTACATTTGAGTTAGATCAAAGTTTAATAGTTAGTCGATTAAATATTCATTTTAATAATTGATTTCGAGACTGTGGCGAGACACTAGACCTTCTTGGATATTGGAACAACAACCACTTCTAGACAAAGTCTTTTTAAAAAGTAAATATTTAACTTTCTTTATGAGAATCTTTAGTCTAACTAAACAAGCTAAGTGTCGATCAAGCATAGGTCCTTTTCTATCATAATCTAAGCACGTATAAGGAAAGCAGTAAATCAAATATCAAACAAATTTATTTAATAATAAAGATGATCTTTCTATTGGCTTCCCCTAGATCATATCCTTAACCAAGTTAGTCTTGGGGACCAATGCTTGGACCATTTTGCTATTTGTTCGATTAACAGGAGACAAATAAGATTTGAATTTATATTTAGCCTTATGTTCAAGTCCGAATCAATTGTATATGACTCTTTGTTTTCCAAGAATTAGGTCAAGGTTCTTGGAACCCAAAGTGAATCATTCCAACAAGTCCCTAAGTTCATTGACTAGACTTTTCAGGCTAGAACTTTCTTCCTCAAGTTGTTGGACTTGAGTTGAAGTTTCAATCTGAACAGATTCAGTCACGGAGCTTGGGTTAGTCATTTCCTTAAGGATTGTTACCTCCTTTTGGAGTGACTTGACCCGAACGTTGGATTTAGCTAGCTTACGCATTAGATAATTTACTAGGTTATGTAACTTATCTATTTGAGAAGAACTTACAATGTGGTTAAGTCCTTCAAAAATGAATATGGATTCGTGGCTTCTCTCAAACTCGATTTCATTTCGCTCTTGGTTTCGGACTCAACGACTTGCTCTCGGGACAGAAGAGCGAGGAAGTTTGTTTGTTCGAGATCATTGTCGGAGTCTTTTGATGAAGATTCATCCTACATCACTTGTAGTGATTTCTTCTTCCTTTGCTTCTTTGTTTCCTTCTGATTTGGATAGTTTGCTTTGATGTGTCCCTTTTTGCTGCAGCCATAGCAGGTTACGTCAAGCTTGGTCTTTGGGTTTAGTTGTGTTGTTTTTGACTGGATCACCTTTTTGATATCTCTTTTAGTGAATCCCTTCTTCTTTTTGTATAGTTTTCAAACTAGGTTGACAATTCGGCGGTAATTTCGTTGTCTTCTTCTGAGTCCGATTTGTCTTTGAACTTGGGTTCAATCTGGTACTTCTTCCTAGTCTCCTTTGTCTTGCTTGTACTTACAATCAATGTAATACTTTTCTCGGGCAGAAGTGCATTAGTCTGTTCATGCAATTCAAATTTTAAAAATAATTCATCTTACCTAATTTGAGACAGATTCTTAGAAACTTTGTAAACATTCACCATGGATGCCCACAAAGTGTTCCTTGGAAATGCGTTAAGGGCATACCTTATGATATAGTGATTTTCCACCTTCTGACCAATTACGTAGAGACTGTTGAATAGGTCTTGGATCCGAGCGTGGAGTTGGCTTGCCAACTCACCATCCTGCATTTTAATATTGTATAATTTATTTAAAATTAAGTCTCGTTTACTTGCCTTAGTGTTGGAAGTGCCCTCGTGCAACTCGATCAATTTTTCCTACAACTCCTTTGTATTGTTGAAGGGGTCGACCCGATTCAACTCTTCTTTAGTTAGGCCACATTGAAGAGTTTGTGTTGCCTTTACATCAACTTCAATCTTCTTGCGGGTTTGGTACGTCCCATTTGTCGTAGGAGAAGATGGCTCCATCTTCGGTGGGATATGTAAATCCCGTCTGGATGATTATCCACATTTCCACTTGTGTTTTGAGGTGGTACTCCATCTGGCTTTTCTAGTATCCAAAGTCTTCACCGGAGAAAAGAGGTTGACGAGAGGTGCTATGGCCTTTTTGGTGAGCTATAAAAAAAAGGATCTTGCAAAGACCAAAACAATGACACTTATTCCAAGACTTAGTCTTGAATTAGTAGTGCAGTAGGAAAATAAAGCAAAAAACTGGCTTGAATGGTGTTGCACCAATTTTGAGAAAAAATTTGACGAATCAAAAAATTTGTCAGGAGAGATTATTAGACCAATTATAACTTATAATAAAAATTTAAAAACGGAAAAAAGGCGTAAGAATATATTTTTTGAAAAAACGGACAAAAAAGCAATGAAGAAATGCTCGAATTGTAGTTGTACTAATTCAGAGTGGCCCCGATCTGATACCAATTATAGGATCGATGCGTACTAGAGGGGGGTGAATAGCACTCGTGGGTTTTTATGTTCATTTAAAATAATCTCAGATAAAACACAGCGGAATAAAGACAGAAACTAAAAGCAAACAAAGCTAACACTTTGAATTACTTAGTTCGAAGCCTGTGACGACTCATACTCCAAGACCCGCGATCGTCGATCACTTTCGTTAGGCAATCCACTATCAGTTCAGAAACACTTTACAAAAACTAGTACAAGTATAATAATTAAAACAAGATTTACCGACAGCAAAGAATAAGTAGTTGATCGTCGATTGTCGAAGCAGCCTTTGAATTCGTTGTGAATAAATGTGTCGAAGCTACTAGTCGAGCCCCATTTTATAGTCGAGCTAGACCTGATCCAAATCCACTGATCTCGGGATCAGCCTTTGACTCGACACTAATCGATCGATCGATCCATGTGTTCAGTCGACCGAACCTACTGAACATGCCCGGTTTCCTGTCCAGATGTTGTTGCTTGGATAAGTCTTCGTTTGGTTGACTAATCCCACCATTCGGTCGACCAATCCCACTTTCCTCGCTACCTTATCTGGTCTAATCAACCCAGTCTAACTGATTCAGAGCCTATCCACTGTTCGATCGACTGACTTGGACGTTCGGTTGACCGAACAAGGCCAAATATGACCTTGCAAAAATGTTAGTCGTCCTGCAAAATAGAGTTAGAATAATAGCAAATAATATGAAATTTAACTTTTGATAATCTCCGGACTATTCAGTCCTTTCGGATTTCTCGAAAATCCTAGGTCGAACCGACGCTTACAGTTCCCACATCAGGGAACGCGTCTTCACCAACTCCTCTCAGGAGAAATTACCTTTTGCCAGACCGGTCCTCCAAACCGTCCGGACATTTGCTCAGTGTCTGAGACTCTAGGACTTCATTCTGAACGTCCGCTCCACGATCCGTCCAGACTTCCACCTGATTTGCGACGATAAGGATTTTCACCTAGAGTCGCCTACTCTAGGATTTCGCCCAAAGTGTTTGATCCACCAAGACTTCGCCCAATCATCCAGACCAGGACTTCATTGCCTAACCGCAGCTAGGACTTTCCATAACCTAGGGTTACCACCCTCTAGAACCTAGGGTTACCTCCCCCTAGGATTTTCCACTTGCCTAGAATCCATTAGGACTTTTGCCTAAGAACACTTAAGACTTTCCTACAAACTCATTCATATTTGTTAGATAACAAGACATCTTAACTTTTGAACCCTTTGACATAATCAAAACTTAGGTTTGATCGTCTGGTACTTCCTACACCAACATAGCCAATATAAAGCCTCAAAATTGTATCCTTCTTTTTAACCAAAAGGATCAACACAGCTATATATTTGAGAAACACTAAGATGGATAAAACTTTTATCAAGTGATTTCTATAGTTGAACCTTCAGTTTTTCTAACTCTCTTAGTTGCATCTGATACAATGCTTTTGATATTGGAGTTGTTCCATGAAGCAACTCAATAACAAATTCTACCAATTACTTTAGAAGCAAGCCTAGGAGTTCCTCTAAAATTCATATGGGTAATTATAGATTATATGCACATCATAAAGTTCACACCGAGCCATGATCTCAGAACTCACTCAGAATAGAAGATATCCTTCACTATCTTTAATTAAAAATTATTTATTGCTTTCCTAAAAGATGCCTTCATCATTTACTTGTTCAATCAGTACAAGTGAAAACCCAGGGACAGGTACAAAAGTTTTTCATGAATGAAATTCCTATGCCACTTTATCCAATTTCTCAAGCTTTAGGACCATCACTGAATTGTTTTCCATGTGAGAAAGCTACTACTCAGTTTCCACTCATCTCCACAGATACATTTCATAATCACCCTCACAGAATTCTTAACACCTTAACTCTTTTCAGCACAAGTGTTCATCAAGTCAAAGTTAATAATACATCAAATTAAAATGAGATCCTAATGAAGAGATAAAGAATTGTCCTTGAAGACTTTAGCAAGAGTTTGTATCATCTGACACTTTTCTTAGATTTTTGGTAGCTAAAGTTTACTTGACTTGGAAGCATTCCGTAGTCCATAGTCATTCTACCAAACATCCTTAAGCACAAGATAAGAAGCAATCCTGATTGTGATCCACCACCAATAGAATAAAAATATTAGATTGTATCTGAATACTACAATTGTTTGTCATTAAATTAATAAGCAAGTAATTTGTTTCCTTGTAGTATGAAGCTAAAGGTAGCTTCTACCCACAGCTGCCCAACCATTCATGGCTGTCCAGCTACCCACGATTGTCCGGCTACCCATGGCTGTCTAACTGCCCACGGTTGTCCGACCGTCCATGACTGTCCGGTCGTCCACGCCTTCTCAATCGCACGATCAGGGCTTAGCTTGCAGCCGACCAAGGGTGAGAGGTTAGGGTTGAGCTTGCAGCTGGCGTCGTGAGCACAGGGCGAGGGCCTGGCCCACCTAGCGAGTATAATGTGAGGTTGCAGTTGGCCTTGGAACCACAACATGCAGAGGAGAGGAGAGATGTTTACTCGCATATCGGAGAAGAGATTGCGTTGGACGCTGGAGATTGGTGATTGATCAGAGGGAGAGGATCGAGAGAGTGAGAAGAGAGAAAAAATCGAGAAACCCTAATATGATTCTAAATTAGTAATTTCTACCACTAATATTTAATTTCATCATTATTCTAGTGATGAAATTAATTTATATTGTTAAATTAGAGACATAATTAAATATTCGTCGCTAAATTAACGACACAAATTTAATTCTTTCACTGATTTAGCGATAGATATTTAATTTCGTCGTTGATTTAGCAATGGAATTCATTTTCATCCTTGATTTAGAGATAGAATTAATTTTCATCATTGATTTCCATTGCTAAATAAATAAGTTAATTATTATTTTCGTTAATAGCAACAGAATTATAATCGTGTCATTGAATTAACAACCAAAAATTATTCTAATTGCTAATTAGTGATAAAATTATAATTCTATAACTAATTAGCAACTGAAATAATGTTCAGTAACTAATTTAGTGACGCTAATACCGTTGCTATTAACTAGTTTTCTTATAGTGACCTAATTATACATAGCTACTCAAGTACCAATGTAAATCAAAGATATAGTTTATTCATTTAAATATTTTTAGTGTTTATTAAGGGCAACACTATGCACAAAATTCTTGCTAATACAGGGTTCTGGGAACTCATTTATTGTATCTTACCCTGTATTACAAGAGATTATTTGCGGGACTCAAACTCTTAACCACTAGGTCACCTAGTAATAATTTTATTATTGTCTTCCCTTTCATTTTTAGTGCTTCATAAATGATGAAAATAAACCCTATAATTGTTTTCAAAACATTATGAAATTAATTTATAAATGGTAATTAGAACTTTATTTGGAGTATTGAGAATATATAATATTCAAAATTGAATTTCATTAATTCTTTTGTTGAGTGCTAAATTGTAATTAGAATTTGACACAAATATACAGATATAAAAGATGTAAATGTAGAAATAACCATTTATTTGAAGATAGGAGGGGCCTACAAGACCAATAAACCAAATAATTTCTCCACTTTAATATGGCATCCCCACATGCTTAGTTTTCTCTTATAAAACTAACTTCAAATTTACATTTATAGGTGTACAATCTTGTTCCATGAAAAAATAAATATTCTTATTTGTAAAGGTTATTTATTTTTCTAAATTATGATTTTAAATATAGAATAATGAAATTTAAGTTTAACAATATTATATATAGTAAAATATTTATTAAACTAGGAGATACCGAGTTACTTATAACTAAGAGTGATGTGGTAGAAATCCATCGCCTCATTTAAGGTTGCTGATGAAGTTTGTTTCGTGATACAATTAGACCTACATATGTTGATATGCATCAGAGGGCTAGCCAAAAGTTACCCGACGATGCCCCTCTGATGTTTTATTCTAACTCAGAGAGAAAAAAAAGAGTAATAAAATCGATGATATAGCGGAAAGTAATGTTCTCTTCTTCTGTTTCACAAGCTTAGTTCCGAGGAGGATATTAAGTTTGTGTTCCATGATATGTTGTGATACTCCCTTTACCTCTCAAGTCTACCAAGCAAAAATATATCAGTTTTGAGTAAGATAACTTTTCAACTCTTGCTTCACTCCCTTCGGAAGGTCAACCGCCACAAGAGTGGTCTTCTTCGATTGACCTGGGACAATTGGCACCTCTTGCTACTCGGTCATTGCTTGTGCTAAAGGAGCCTCTTGTAAAATCTACACTTTGGAACCTTTTGCCGCCCCAACTTTTTTCACTCCCAAGCATACCATCTCCACATAACATCTTCTTGTCGTTGACTAGTCCCCTCATACTTCCCCAACCTACTCCCCTATTGGAAACTTGATATTTTGATGGATGGAGAGATGACCGCTTTAAAGGCACTTATCGTCACATTGTACACGAGATTGCCTCCATTATAGTGAACATAGTCATCCAAGTCTTCCTTAATGGCTCTTCACACAAGGAGAGAGTCAAGCTTATCTGTCCCATTGGCTTAACTTTATACCCTGCGAAACCAAACAGAGATGTCGATATGGGATGCAGCTCATCTGCATGCGATCAACGACATCCTTAAAGAGGATATTTATGGAACTTCCTAAATCCATGAATACCTGAGCTACATCATAGTTGGCTATGACAGTTCAAACCACTAGTGCATCATCAAGGCATTGCGACCCCTTCTAGACTAGCTAGTCCAAAATTGATGGTAAGCTCTTTTGCTCGAGCTCGCCCAAAAACTGTCTCATAACTGTCTAGCCTTCTGGCATGAGTTTTCCAAGCCCGATTGGAGTCCCCATCTATCATTCCTCTCGAGATCATATTTATAGCCCTTTGGTGGGGAGGATCGATCCATCCAGATTGTTTGTAAGTTCTCAATCTTCCCTGCTCGGGCTCTCCTATCTTATGACCAAACCTATCCACATCACCATCTCGAGTTAGTATCTTGCCTTTATTATCCATGGGACATGGCCTCTTGCTTTAAGGTTGGCTTACTAACTCTAGGAGGGGTCCTGCAAGTTTTTTCGAAGGATTCAGTGGATCTTCTCAGTCAGCCATGACACATCTCTATACAATAGTCATACGCTTGGTGCAAGGTACAAAAAGGTCATAATGCCACTCTACGAGCATTCCTTGCAACCTACATTACTCATTGGCTTTCCTCTAGCATCTAGATGATCTTTTTCCTAGTCCTAAGCAAGGCATAGTTGGAAAGTCATTTAGGTAGCCTCTGATGAGATGGTGGGGTGAGCACTTTACTTTCTCTAGATGGTGTAGTGACATTAGCTCTTCTCGCTCTTTACGCTTCTTCCAAGTAGATGTACTTCTCAGCTCGCCTGAACATATCATCATAATCAAGAGGAGATTTCTTTACTAGGGACCTGAAGAATTCCCCCTCTACAAACCCCTGAGAAAAGACACCAATGAGGATCTGCAATTTGTAGAGGTTGAATTGACTCGATAGTTCCTTTGTTATGATGTCTTTAGTAAAAGGAGTATCCCGATGGATTGATTTTTCCTTTTTATATATGAGCACTCGGCTTGTTTTCTCCCAAAAATCTCCCGAAATAGTTCCCAAGCTATTGATTCCCTAGACTACTCCTCTTAATGAACCGAAGTCCCTCTTGATTCTCCTAAGAATGAAGGAACCATGAAAAAACTGCCATCAGAGGATCTCTTTTACAATGGCTGACACTAGCCGATTCAGGCAATCTATTATGAAGGGGCGGCCGATTCTGATAATGAAATGGGACCCCTTCTTTCGACAACAGATCCTCTTCCTTTATGGCTTCTTTAGCTATCTCCCATCTTGGCGTCTTAGCTCAGACTTCCCACAGATTGTGTCGAAATGATCCGACTAGGATTGGGATAGGTTGATGATGGGCATAGAGTTTGGATAGGTCAACGACACTTGTAGAACCACGAGTTGTTAGCGAGAAAGAGGTAACTATCGGGTTGTTGTTGTCCTGCACTCAAAAAAAGAGAGTTAGAAGAGGGCCAAGGTGGACCTCGGTAAAATTCCTCCAACGTTCAAGTCAAACTTCATAAAAGAGAGTAACTAATAGGCGAGAGAGCGGGAATAATGTACCTCTCAATGTTGACATCATTACCTTATATAGGAGGGAGAACAGTAACAAATTATCCCACCTTTTTTCAAAGGATTCACCTCTTTCATTTGTACTGAAGGGCTCATCCCTTTGTAATTGACGCAATTGTTGCATAATAGATGCAACTATCACCTAACCATACAATCTAAGGCCTTTGTAAAGACCCTTAGGTTCTCAGTGTTCAGGCATGCTCAAGAGTACAATTCACTCGGGCGTTCCAAAACGCAACCCATTCGAGCACTCGAAAACACAACCCACTTGTGCACTCGAAAACGCAACCCACTCTGGCGCTTGGGAACACAACCCACTCAAGCACTCAGGAAAGCAACCTACTAGGGTGCTCAAGAACCTAACTCACTCGGCCACTCGAGCGCACGACCACTCGGATGCTTAGGCATGTGACCACTCAGACACTCGACAACTAAGGCATTTCGGCATCTAAGTCTTAGGTGCTCAGGTGCTCGAGTATTCGGGTGCTAGGTCTTTTGTGCTCGGGCAATCGACCGCAACCCCTTCGACAATTCAGCAGATTGGCTAAGCATGCTGACGTGATTAGCTCGGGATTGAGCTACGCAGGTGCATCCTACTGACTTGGTATGGGTTGGTACCGACGGTATCAGAGAGCTTTAAGTATCTAGGAGTTTTTGTAGAAGGATGGAGGAGTTGATAGAGATGTATTATATAGGATATAAGTAAGATGGTCAAAATGGAGGAGAGTTGCGTGTAGTTTGTTATCGTAAGGTACCTTTAAAGTTTAAATAGAAGTTTTATAAAATTGTGACTAGACTTACTACGTTATATGAATGTTAGACTATGAAGCGAGTACATGAGTAAAAAATGAGAGTAGTATGTTAAGGTGGATGCATGAATATAAGAGGATGGACAAGATAAAAATGAGAACATTGGAGAAAAAATCAAGGTTGCACCTATTGAGAAAAATCAGAGACATATTTAAGATTGTATGAACATGTGCTAGGTATCCAATAAATTTCCTAGTTATACGATGTGAAATCTTGACAAATATACACATTAATAGAGGAAGAGGGAGACTAAAAAAGACTTGATTCACAATGATAAAGAAGGATAAAATTTATTTAAATATAGATGAGGATATAGTAGGAAATCGAGCATAATGACGTATGAGAGTCTATATAGCATACTCCACTTAGTGACATAAAGACTTGTTATTATTGTTGTTGTATAATTTTATTATTTTATGAGGAAGAATGCACATCTCCCGTTATTTGTTTGTCAATTTTACCGGTGATTAATTGAAATGATAATTTGAAAATCTTATTTTGAATAAGTTCTAGGAATTTGAAACACACTCCTATAATTTGGACAACCTAATTACATAAGTGCTAATTCTGTTATGATTTGCTAATTTTTTTTTTCTTTTTTCTTATCTTGTGCAGTATGGAAAAGATTCTTGAACGTTATGAACAATACTGCTATGCAGAAAAGGCACTCACGTCATCCGAACTTGAATGCCAGGTCAGTAAGAACACTTGTTTCCCATTCATCATATAGAATTTGGTACACTTGCAACTGTTCTTATATACATATACATGAATTTACTGTCTTTCTTTAATCTTGAATTTAGGACCCCAACTATATCTTACTAGATTAAATTCATGCTACGCAATTTCACAGAATACTGATCTTTTGTCATTCTCCAAATTCCCACATTAAGCAACAATTTTAAGCTTATATTTTAGATCATAAATTGGCTTCAGTATCTGAATCAGTGATGCTCCTCTGCCTAGTTTCTCTCCATTATACTTCTCACAGACATTACAGTGGGCATGTTAAAGTTTAGTTGAGTGAAAACACTTGATACTTTGTTGAAGCCTTTTTCACTCCTATTAAGTTAAAGAGGTTCATGCTCTTTGGCTGGTCTCACCTCATCATTGCTTCTTACTAGAGATCGAAAACTCCAATGAGTCAAACACCCTTACCTCACAAGTAACTAGGAAAAAAGTAGTTGCTTAGATTTTTCTCCTAAAAAGCTAAGGACAAAAAGGCCTTGGGGAATCCTCTCACCAGAGGAAAAAATCACTTGGGCAGACAAAACAAAGATATGAATTGATGATATATTGAAGTCATCTCAAAACAATAACAATCTCTTTGATAATAATAGATCAGAAACCTTAAAACTCTTGTAATGAACTTACACAGTTGCATGCCTAACTACTTCACACGAGTTTCTTTATTGTTAAAAAAAAATATAAAGAAAAGTTTTTTCCTCAAATATAACCCTTAAACCTAAAGTGATCCGAGCCTTTTCTTCATAAAATCCTAATTTTCCCAAACATATTATCATTGATGAGGACAGGCCATGGTTACATGAAGTCTTCCAAATCACAAATATATTTCCTCGAATGGAAAAAAGTCTCTTCTATTTGATGTGATTTTTATTTTCCTTTCAAATCATAATTTGATTATTGGAGATAAAAATACTACCTATGATTACTTTTCTACTATGATCTTGTCTCTCACCTAGTAGGATAAGACTTGGTTGTTATTATTTGTTGTTGCTATGATCATGTCTGTTTGAAGTTCTCGATGGTGTTAGTTTACATGAAATTCCTATATTTGTTCTTCTATGTGAAATATTCAGCATGGAAGTCTGAATCATTCATATGCTAATGTTCTCATGAGGACCATACAGGGAAACTGGCATCAAGAATATGGCAAACTTAAGGCCAAGATTGAGGTTTTAAGTAAAAGCCAAAGGTAGATCCGTTATAGTTACATCTAGATTTTTCATCAGAACATATGATCGGAGCTAAGGTTTTTCCATAATTTGGCATACCTAGTGATACCCTGCTAACAATAATTGCTTCAGGCATCTAATGGGGGAGCAACTCGATTCCTTGAGCCATAAAGAACTCCAACAGCTAGAAAATCAGCTAGACAATTCTTTGAAACATATCCGGTCAAGAAAGGTTAACCACACGACCTTTTCCCGTGCTAAAACAAAGGTTGGTTAAGCAAGACATTCTGAAGTTGTATCGACCATGATTTTCTTTATATGGTGCAGAACCAAGTGGTGTTTGGCTCTATCACTGAGCTTCAGAGGAAGGTAAAAAATTCTTTTATCAATATATATATGTATATATAAATAGAAGATTGTCATGAACCTTCAAGAGCCTAAAATGCTTAAATTTAGGTTAATAATAATACTTCATGCATGTGCATAACCATCGCTTTTTTATTTACAGGAGAAGGCACTACAGGAGCAAAACAAGAGTTTGGAGAAGCAAGTGAGTTTGTGACCCTTTTTGCCCAAGTGAATGCAATTCTTCTACTCCTTAAACAACATTAATAGATTATGAACACCATGGAGATTAAATCTTATTTAATTTAAACAAGATCCTAGAGAAGCAGAAGGCCAAGGCTCTCACCCAACAGGCACACTGGGAACAAGCCCAAACAAGTTCCTCCTCTCCACCCTTTTTGTTGGCTGATGCTAACCATACCTTGAATATTGGGTATGCATCTTCAACTATATGAACTTTACATTGTTATTATTTACAATACTCATGGAATTAAAATAGGAAGATATACTGTGTCGGACCATGATCATTTTCATAATTTTGTTTGATGAGGCAGGTGCTACCAAGGAAGGGCAACCATAGGAGGGGAGGTAGAAGCTGTAGAGGTCCAGGCTCGGATCAATGGCAGCATATTGCCTCCCTGGATGCTCAACCATTTGAATAGCTAGCTCCAAATCATCCTTGAGGAAATACTGTGATATATATTATGACGATGGCAACGGGGAAAGGGCAACGGCTACGGCAACAACGACAAAAGAGCAACTTCCATCCATGTTCTCTTCATGCAAGTCTAGATCCTATAAGTAAATTTTGGATTAGTTGTTGCTGTTGTACCAGTGTATCTGTAATGAATAATGTTGCAATCATATAATCAGATATGCATTCTCAAATCCTTTTCTTGACTTCCATGGATATGAGCCATGTGTTAGTAGTTTGAATTGTGTATAAGTAGGGTGGCAAGGGATTCTTCGGTTCCCTAACTCTAGATTGTATTTGTTTAAAATAAAATTGTAGTCTCTATCAATTTTTTTTTCAGTGAATGCGTTTCACTAAATAAAATTATTTTGTATTTTCCCATATTTCTCTTGTTAGAATATCATAATCTAAGCTTCCACATGCACAAGCATCCCTCTTAGTATCTTTGGGTTGGAGTAAATCAAATGGTTAAGCTAAGAAGTTTTGAACTTTTATTCCGTGTCGGTTGAAATTAACATTTGTGTTTTTACTTGAATCGTATCATATACGATTTTCAAAGGGATTTTTTTAGTTTTAGGTTACCTACTTTGTCATTCCATCGGAAATCAATTTTATGACATAGATGCTTATGACCTCCCTACTATACTGTGCTATAATGATTCCTTAACTATTATAACTTTTATTATAACGATATTTTCTATAGATCAAATTACTCTGTTACATGTGTTTGGGGGTAAAAAATAATTTCCTAATAATCCAGGTTTTTAATAGTTCGAATTGATTAATTTTAAAAGACATTGATTCAATCTCACGAAAATTTTCCACTAGCTATCAGAATAAATCCGATAAATGATTGCATTGAAGACCACCGACAGTCGACCTCCACACTCAACCCATCGTTGTAGGCCATCATACTCTACTTGGGTACTACAACCGTGAGCCGCAAACACGATCGCTCCACTAGGTGGAGGCCACCTGACCTCACTTGGGTATCATACTTCATGTCACTTGCCACCATATTTCTTTCAAAATAGGGTATGTGCATTTGAGTATCCACCAAGCATCTTACCATCTTACCACTGTACCATGGATCTTGGGCTAAAAGTTTTCTATAAATGTATCGCGTGTTATTATACCAAATTCCATACTCACCCAATTGCTCCAATATCTACGATTAAATTATCATTGTCTAAGAAAACCATAAATAAATCCGAATTAGGGAAAAAAAATGCGAGGAAACAGAACATGGGCAAGTAGCGGTGACAGCACTCCTCATTTTAAGTCAAGCATAAGAGAAGAACTTTTTGGATGATGACAAATCCTCAAATTGACTTTTAAGCATTTATTCCTCTATTATTTTATTTTAAAATAAATTCTTTTGATTGACAAGTAATATGAGTGATACATAGAGAGCCCTTTAATTAAGAAGGACAAGTAGGCAAAACATAGCTAACGAAAATTTTGAATAATTAGCTTATTTGACTAAATGAATAGTCATCTAGTTACGAGCACTCTACTAATCTCGATAAGTTCAATCAAGTGTCTAGCTAAGTGTTCATTTGTCAACAAGAACATGACCATTTTGTTTGCCGACAATATAATGTGCTAGTTATTTGGAGCATTGTGTTAATTCTCTTAATAAAAAGTGTCATTTATTCGTCTTCAAATATGCACGACAACAAGTGATGATTCATCCACCATGAATTTATTTTGTTTTTTTTTGTCCCAATAATGCACTACAATTTTTATATTTTTATTATTGATCGATGTTCATATTCCAATTCGTGGGGTCTGATACTGCAAGCTGTACCCACAAAATTAAGGCTAAAATTAAATTAAACCTTTAGACGTGCAGTTATAAAACGCTAAATATATACATCTAACCACAATTTCATGGCATGCACGTTCACCCGGCCCCCAACCCCACTTTTAATTGCACCATCATTAAAAATAATAATAATAAATAAATAAATAAATAATAAAATCCCCTTCTTGTTAAAGTTGTTTCTATTTATAACTTCTATTCGTGTGTAAATTATACTGAATGTCGTTGCGCTATGACTCATGAAGTAGACCAACGAAGGATAAAAGTTATAAAAAGAGAATGCTAATGTGGATATATACATATACGAGGAGGATGAATATGATAATAAGAAATATTAATATTAGAGAAAGTTAGAATTACATTTATTAAAAAAAATATGAGGGTCAAATTTAAAAAGGTATAAATATATACTTACACGATTAATAAATATTTTAAATAGGTGATATAAAACTATAACAAATGTAACTATTAATCAAGGATTAGAGATCAAATAAGACTTGATTACTAATGATAAAATAGGAGAAAATTTATTTAAATATAGATAGTGGCAAAAGATGATTCGTTCGTCCCCCAACCTCTCCCAGTTCATCCCCAAGTCAACACGAAGCTGAATATATAGTGCATGAGGAAGAGCAGATACTCAGCTACTAGTCAAGATTTGACCTCCATATCTCATGGTGGTTGATCCTATCTGAATGCTGAATCAACGGATGCTGGGCACGGGGCGCTCTCCGACTGCTGACGTGGATCTTCGACTGGTGGCACGATGCTCCGGCGGACCTGCACAGAAGTTGGGCCGGGAAGGGGTTCCCGGCGGCGACCCTCCGACGCTCAAGTCAGGTAAGCAGGTGGTGGAAAAAGTAGCTCCAAAGGTCTTGAACGCGTACTTTCGGCGAAGTATGAGGCTCTTTATATAGAGCGGTGAAAGAGCTCCTGCACATCCACTGAGGCGCCTACGTGTCTGCAGCTCATACCTCGGTATGTGTTTGTCAGAAAACTTACTTGACGCCATACTGCTACAGTCCAAGCACGTCTTCGATGGGACAATAGAACACTTAGCTGTCAGACTTAGAGTATGGCCTAGCCATAGGACTTGACAGCTGTCAGAAGATGTCCTTGCCCTTCCCTACCCCACAGGCCGGTACGTCCGTCCGGACGAGGAGTGACGTCCGGACGGCCCTCATTTTATGCGCCAGCCGGACGGAATTCCCCTCTCGCCGGTCTGCCGTATGCATCGATCTGGTGGGGATATTTTCGGTAGGGTACTATGCAGGGACTGTTAGCAGTATGTCACCTTCTCTTAGGGCTTCCGCTCGGCTCCCTGCTACTGTTCCATTGAGCGTCGGAACTACGACTTCAGTGGGGGCACCTATTGCCTTGGCTATTCACCGGTCGGTCTGCAGGGGTCGGTCGGGAGGCTGGCCCCTCCTTCTCCGGTCGACCACTTGGTCTTTTGACTCCAGCGTGGCATTGACCCCACAGAATGGGGGTCCCCTGTTCTAACCGCCGGATCACTTGCCTCCCCTTCAAGTCTAGTCGAAGGAGGCAAAGTCCGACTGACTGGACTGCCGATCTGACTGAGTACCGACCGCCACATCAGTCCGCTCGGCCAGGTTTAGGAATGCTCCTCCGTTCGGCGGTATCTTGTCCGTGCCTTGTATTCTTTTGGAATCCATGCCCAATTCTCTCCCCTACTGCCCCTCACATGTGCTGCGTAAGGTAAGGGGCGCTCATTAAATGCAACCAGTATTCTGCTGACACGTGGCGATCGTGCGTTTGTCAGCGTATGGCGGTGGCGTCACTTCCGATGGGACAGCCGCCGTTTGAAATGGACAACTGGATGATGGCCTCATTTTTTACGACCTGGATCGGACGGTGGAGGTTGCTCCCGGGCGGCAATATAAAGCCCCCGACTCATTTTCCGCCGCACTGTTGCTTCATCCTCCTTCGTCTTCACGCTGCTCTTTCTGCTCCGGCGATCCTTATTCACCGCCTGTTTGGTGCGCTCGCCATCTTCCTCCTTTCCTCGATCTTCCTTGTACCCGTAAGCCTTCCTTTCCAGCTACCCGCCTCTTGTATTGCTTCCTTTTGCATTCTGTCGGCATTTTCTTTTAGTTTTTCTGTCGATTATCGTTTCTGTTTCGACCATGGCGAGTACCTCTACGCCTACCATCGGCGCTCCTGGTCTCTGGTACACGACTATGGAGAGCCGATTCGATGAAGAAGACGCACTGCGTCTCATTCGAACATACGAAATTCCAGCCGACCACGAAATAGTTGTAGCCACTCCTTCCGATCGGCCCAATGATCCGCCGCCTGGCACCATTTGCTTCTTCCGTGATCAATTTTTGGCCGGGCTGCGCTTTCCTCCACATCCATTCATCATCAAAATATGCAACCACTTTCGCGTCCCGCTCGACAAATTAGTCCCGAACTCAATTAGGTTGCTGAGCGGGGTGATAGTCCTTTTCAAGTTGAATGATATCCCCTTGGACCCCCAAATCTTCCACTATTTCTTCTACCCAAAACAATCCGAGTGGGGGACCTTCATATTTCAATCTAGGTCGGGTTTCGTCCTATTTACGAACATGCCGAGCTCCAATAAGCATTGGAAGGAGCATTTCTTTTTTATGCGTCTACCCGAGCGGCCGGCCTTCCGAACGAAGTGGTAGACGGCGGTGCCGACTCAACCGGGACTCGGCAAATTCAAGAGCCATCCAGCGTATCTTCATGCGGCGAACCAGCTGGTCGGCCAACGTTACGATATCGACAAGTTACTCCTTCCTGGATTAATGTACATATTTGGCTTGTCTCCCATCCAAGCCGACCTGCCTTGTAGCATGAGTAAGCAATTCTTATCCCCCCTTTTTCTTTTGTGCTAACTGATTTGTTCTCTGTTTCTGCAGCTGAAGTTATGTGGCGTGCTAAGGCAACCGAAAAGCTCAAGTTGAAAGCCGCCAATATTGAGGCGGTAAAGGACAAAGAGGTTGCCGAACGGGGTTTGGTTCCGACCGGCTCTGCAACTGAAGGGAGCGAGGGAACTCAAGTTGCTCCCGAGGCATCGGCTGCCCGTGCCTTCACTGACGAGGTCGCGATCAATATCACAACATCCGCCCAGGGCGAGGAGGAAGGCCGTTCGGCCGACGAGACACCTTTGGTGACTCGAAAGCGCCGTCGGCTAGAGCAAGCTGCTCCACAGCCTTCACAAAGGGAGCAGCTTTCCGAACGGAGTGCTGATGCTCCTGCGATTTTTGAGGCGGTTTCCTCAGAGCATACTCCAACTCAACTTAACTTGCCGCCGACCATCGTTGAGGCTCAACCTTCCACCTCTCGAACTTTACGTCGACTTAGGCGACTGGGCGACCACCCGGGTCCGATCGGCGAGTCTTCTGGCCCGGCTGCTGCATCTCAAGATGATTCGAGCGGCCCGAGGGTGATTAAAACCGTACTAAGATTTCCATCGGAGGAATATCTACTGGCCGCCGATCGGCCATCGGCTCCCGAACACCAGATCACCCTCACCGGTCCGCTCGCCAAAGTTTGGGAGGACGCGCGCGTACGCGTCGCGCTTATGTCCCCCAGTCAGCTAGGGGACAGTAACCTGCAGCAGGCGACCGGGGTATGCCTTTCTGCTTTACTGATATTTTTTGTTTTAGTTTTTAGCTTTTAGCTTAACTGCCTTCGTTCGCAGAGTTGGGTAGAGCAGATTGCGGTCAGCAATCGACTGGCCGAGTTGGAGGAAGAAATGAAAAAACTCAAGCTCTCGGAGGTGAACCAAGGGCAATCCACGGCTGCTCTAGAGAAGAGCAAAAAGCTCTTAGAAGCCGAACGGAAACGCGCTTCCGATCTGGTGGCCGAGGTTGCTCGGCTTGAAGCTGTGGTCAAAAAACGGGATAAAGAAATCCAGACGGCGACTACTCGGAAGCGCAAGGCCATCGACGACATGGACCGAATGAAGGTGGAGATCAGAGGGCTAGAGCAACGTATCAAGGATCTGGATGCCCTTCTGACCACCGAGAAGGAGGGCCGCTCGGCCGATCTGTTGAAATTTGATGAAGACTTAAAGGCTCTCCATGCTGCCAACGATGCTTCCCAGGCCGCGCTCAAAGAGTATCAGGAGGGGGAGTCGGCTCGCTCTGAGGAAGTGAGGAAGACATTCATCCGCTCGGATGCCTTTGGGGAGAAATTTACTGACAAGATCTCCCTCACCTTTGAAGAGGCGATCAAGGCGGCTGTGGATCACCTGAAGACCAAAGGCCACCTTCCCGCCGAGCTGACCATCCCCCCAGAGGATCTGGCTACCGTGATGGGCGCTATCCCTGATGCCCTTTTTGATTTTGACGCGTAAGGAGTGTTTTTCATCAACTTTTTTGTACCCTTGCCGTTCGGCCAAACTTATTTTTTGCTGTAACTTTTTTGGTTTGCCCAGTGCTCGGCATAAATAGATTATCTTTTCCGTTCCTTCAACTTTTGTTTTGGCAAGAAATTTTCCTCTCATCATGTCTAAAGTGTTCTTTAAAACTCCTTCGCTCAGCTTCATACTTTAACATGGACTCAAGCCGATTGTCTTCAAAAAGTCTTTCGCCATGCAACTGCGCAGCCGCTCGGCGCGCGAACGTCACTCATTCATGTGCTCACATCTTTAATTCCTATTAACCATCTATTGCTTTGCACCTTACCTCATAGGGTTTTTCACATATTTTCGTTAAGCGAGCCGTCGCTCGGACGTTTATAGACGCCGGCTCGTCTCTCGATATTTAACGTCGGAGCTCGACGGTCTTCCGCTCGGACGTTTATAGACGCCGGCTCGTCTCTCGATATTTAACGTCGGAGCTCGACGGTCTTCCGCTCGGAGGGTTTATAAACGCCGGCTCGTCTCTCGATATTTAACGTCGGAGCTCGACGGTCTTCCGCTCGGACGTTTATAGACGCCGGCTCGTCTCTCGGTATTTACCGTCGGAGCTCGACGGTCTTCCGCCCGGACGTTTATAGACGCCGGCTCGTCTCTCGATATTTAACGTCGGAGCTCGACGGTCTTCCGCTCGGACGTTTATAGACGCCGGCTCGTCTCTCGATATTTAACGTCGGAGCTCGACGGTCTTTATGGCTAACTTCGATACTGCCGATCGGCGGAACCCTTGGCCATCCTTTGAATTAATTTCGCTTCCTGCATTACAAGGACACGGGCGACTAGCATATACACAAAAATGAGTTACATTCGTGCATATTTAACGTAGAGTCGGTCGACGGTCTTGGCGGCGGACTTCTCGGACGCTTGCGCCTCGATATTTAACGTCGGAGCTCGACGGTCTTCCGCTCGGACGTTTATAGACGCCGGCTCGTCTCTTGATATTTAACGTCGGAGCTCGACGGCCTTTTTTAAGGCTAACTTCAATACAGCCGCTCGGCAAACCCATTGGCCATCCTTTGAATTAATTTTGCTTCATGCATTACAAGGGTACGGGCGACCAACATATATGCAAAAATAAGTTACATTAGTGCACCTTTCACCCAGCCCGATAAGGCTGGAGATGATTCGCGCTCCACGGCCGGTCCAGTTGACGTCCGTCTTCATCCTCCAAATAATAAGCGCCCGAGCGAAGCTTTTCAATAACCTTGAAGGGGCCCGCCCACGGTGCCTCTAGCTTGCCAACGTCGCCGACCGGCTTGACTTTCTTCCAGACAAGATCGCCGACCTGGAATGATCTGGGGATTACGCGGCGGTTGTAGTTTTGCTTCATCCGCTGCCGGTACGCCATCAGCCGAACGGACGCCTTGGCTATTTCTTCTTGGACCAAATCCAGCTCCATGTTCCTCCGCCCGGCGTTGTCCTCATAGTAATTTTGGATCCGAGCGGACTCGACGCCGACTTCAACAGGAATGACCGCTTCGCCGCCATACACCAAGTGAAAAGGCGTGACGCCCGTCCCTTCCTTTGGAGTCGTTCGGATGGCCCATAAGATGCTCGGCACTTCATCTACCCAACTTCCTCCCAAGTGATCGAGCCGAGCGCGCAGAATGCGAAGAATTTCCCGATTGGCTACCTCGGCTTGACCGTTACTTTGGGGATAGGCCACGGACGTGAAGTGTTGCTCGATGTCATAGCTTTGGCACCAATCTTCGAGCAACTTTCCTGTGAATTGCCGCCCATTATCGGAGATAAGTCGACGGGGGATGCCGAACCGACAGATGATGTTCTGCCAAATAAATTTCTTGACCATCTGCTCGGTGATCTTGGCTAGCGGCTCGGCCTCCACCCACTTGGAAAAATAATCAACTGCCACTAATAGAAATTTTCGTTGTCCGGTTGTCATAGGAAACGGACCCACAATATCCATTCCCCATTGGTCGAACGGGCAAGACACAGTGGCGGCCTTCATTTCCTCTGCCGGTCGGTGGTAGAAGTTATGGTACTTCTGGCACGAAAGGCATGTCGACACGGTCCGAGCGGCGTCCGCTTGTAAAGTCGGCCAAAAGTATCCAGCTAACAGGATCTTCTTAGCTAGTGATCGTCCGCCCGGATGCCCTCCGCACGATCCTTGATGTACTTCTTGGAGGATGTAAGTCGAGTTCTCCGAGCTCACGCATTTCAACAGCGGGCGTGAGAAAGCCTTTTTGTAAAGTTGATCTTCGATGAGTGTGAACCGACCGACTCTCCTCCTTAGCAGCTGGGCTTCATTCTCATTGGATGGTGTGGCGCCCGAGCGGAGGAACTCTATGATGGGTGTCCGCCAGTCGCTTGGAAACGTGAGGCCCGCCACCAACAGTACTTTTTCAATTGGCTGCTGAATGGCGACCGGCGTTATTGAGCTCGCGAGTTTGGCTAACTCATCGGCTGCTTGATTTTCTGCTCTGGGTATCTTCTGGACAATAACTTCTCTAAAATTGGCTTTAAGTTTCTCAAACGCTTCAGCATAGAGCTTGAGCCGGGCGCTGTTAATTTCAAAAGTGCCAGAGAGCTGCTGCGCGGCCAACTGCGAATCCGAATGAAGTATTACTCGACCGGCGCCAACATGCCGAGCTGCCTGCAAGCCGTCTATGAGGGCCTCATTGTCTGCTTCATTGTTGGTAGCTTTATAATCCAGCCGGACGGATACGTGCATCTTTTCTTCTCGAGGGGAGAGCAATATTCCAATCCCGCTTCCGAGCCGAGTGGACGACCCATCCACATATACTCTCCACATAGCTTCCGGCTCCGGCCTCTGCACCTCAGTCACAAAATCGGCCAAGGATTGCGCTTTGATTACCGAGCGGGGCTGGTATTGGATGTCAAATTCACTTAACTCCGTCGTCCATTTGATGAGCCGCCCGGACGCTTCTGGATTCAATAATGTTAGGACCTTGACGTCCGCTAGAGGGGGGTGAATAGCGTCTCACCCAAAACTTTACTTCCTATAATGTTAGTGCACAGCAGAATACAAAAACAAACTAACAAATACGAAAGTTAACCTAAAACAAGAAAGAAGAAGACAACAAACCAAACACAAACCCTAACACAAGGTGTTTACGTAGTTCGGAGATAACTTGCTCCTACTCCACGGCGTGTCCGTAAGGTGGACGATCCCTCAATCCGTAGGTGGATTAGTCCTCGGCAAACTTCGGCTAGCTCAACCTCCTTGTGGGTGGAGAAACCTCACCACAACTCCAACCAAGATCACTTGGACACGAGAGATCCTTGAGCACTTTGGTGACTACTAATTAGGCTTTAACCAAGTCTAATTTCGTCACCTTGGCCGGCCATCCCAAGCTCCTTCTTATAGAGCTTGGAACAAATCAGTAAGCTGATTTGCCCGTTACCAGTCGACTGGTCCTTGCACCAGTCGAGTGACGCTACAGTACCGCTACAGTAACGCAATAGTAACACTACAGTACTGCTACAGTAAACCCTAATTCTAGGATTTTACCTCGGGTACATTCACTTAACACTCGTTCTCGCCCGACCAACCTAGACCTAGCCTTCTAGCCTCCTCCATCAGCCTTGCGTCCCTCGGATGTCTCCCCATCCTTCACGTCTTGCCTTATGGAGCTTCCATCGGCCTTGTCATTGTTGTCGGGTCTTCCTTTGCCAAGAGATCGCGCCTCCGGGACTTCATCCATTGCCAAGTCACACTTGGACTTACGTTGCCAAGACTACATGCTTGGACTTACACCGCCAAGACGCATCCTTGGACTTTCCTCCTTTGCCAAGATCACACTTGAACTTACGTTGCCAAGACTACATGCTTGGACTTTCACCGCCAAGACTCACCCTTGGACTTTCCTTGTTGTACCTGTATCCTGCACACTCACAATGCATATCAAATACAACAATAAACCTAACTTAAACCTTTGCCCAAACATCAAAACTTAGGGCACCTAGATTGCTCCAACAATCTCCCCCTTTTTGATGTTTGGCAACCTGTTTAAGTTAGGGAAACATAAATGCAATACATATGCAAATAAATATGCAAATCAAGTCATGCATAAATAATGGAACTTAAATCTCTAGGCTCCCCCTTCACCTAAGCTCCCCCTTGAGCTAGGATTTCCCGCAAAGGTAAACTTCTCCCCCTTTGCCTAAACAATCGCTCCCCCTTCACCTAAGCTCTCCCTCGAGTTAGGATTTCTTGCAAAGGTGTATAGGTTTCCCACTTAAACCTAGACTTCTCCCCCTTTGCCATACATCAAAAAGAGCTCCAACAATATCCCAATTGTTGAAAACATGTCATCCAAATTGACCCTAAACTCATGTATTTATCCCCATGGATCTCATACATTTAAACGAGTTAGACACGGTCAAGAACAACGTTAAAAAACATTTTTAGGCTGGTATCAGTCGACTGAACTAGGTACCAGTCGACTACCCCCTTCGACAGAACCTTACAGAAGCATTCTGTGGTCGAAATCTATTGTTACCAGTCGACTGGTATCATCACCAGTCGACTGGTATCAAAAAAATGAGCTTACAGAGACATTCTGTGCTCAAAAACACTGTTACCAGTCGACTGACACCCTATTTCTGCAAAAATTAGCCTTTTCAGGCCAAATTCAGAAATGCACCAGAAATTCCCTAGACCTCCAAAAATCCCCAAATTTTGTGGAGAGGTCTATTGTACCCTTGTCTACTTGGGAAAAATATATATAAAAATATATTTATTACAGATCCCAAGATTGACACAAAATTCAAAACTAGCTAAATAGTTCAATTGAACATTGACCTAAAGTCCTAATTTTGGCTTCCTCTTGATGTATCTGCCCATACTAAATCACAATACTTCCCTAGCATGGGTTTATATGACATCTATACATCAAAAACTAATTTTTATGCAATATGACCCCTAATGTCATATTTTCATGCATGAAACACATCCCAATTGTGCCAACCCACTAGGTTAGAGACTTAAGTCTGTCTCCTAACCACTTGGCACATTTGATAACCCATATATCATGGGTCCCAAAAGCTCTTCCTATCCTTAGGAATCTTAACCTTAGTCACCTCCCTTGGTGACTCATCCACTATGGCTAGGCCACTTCGATGCACCTCGAATGACACTTGGACTACTAAACTCACATTCTTAACCTTAGACACCTTGTCTTTGTTGGTGCAATATCCCTCAGGTCAAGGTTGACCTGGGTAACCAAGCTGAGTCTTGGTTTGGGTTTAGATGTTTGACAATAAGATATTGATTGAAGAAAAGTCAAGTAGGTCAAGGTTGACTGGATACTTGACTGGGAAGTCCTAACTGGGATGTTAGGCAAAGTGAAAGTCCTAGTGAGTGAAGCTAGGCAGATGGAAGTCCTAGTGAGTGAAGCTAGGCAGATGAAAATCCTGGTGAGTGAAGCCAGGTGAAAATCCTGGTGAGTGAAGCCAGGTGAAAGTCCTAGTGAGTGAAGCTAGGCAGATGGAAAACCCTGGTGAGTGAAGTCAGGTGAAAGTCCTAGTGAGTGAAGCTAGGCAGATGGAAAACCCTGGTGAGTGAAGCCAGGTGAAAGTCCTAGTGAGTGAAGCTAGGCAGATGGAAAACCCTAGTGAGTGAAGCTAGGTGAAAGTCCTGGTGAGTGAAGCCAGGCAAGGGAAAATCCAGATGGATCAAGGATGATCGGACATCTGGTGTTGGGAAGTCCAAGTAGGTCAAAGGATTGACTGGATACTTGGCATGAAAGAAAAGTCCAAGTAGGTCAAAGGGATTGACCGGATACTTGGCACATAGAAAAGTCCAAGTGGGTCAAAGGGATTGACCGGACACTTGGTAAGGGAGTCCTAGCAGGTCAAGGGAGTGACTAGATGCTAGGCATGACATACCAACAGGTCAAGGTTGACCGGATGTTGGTTTGGGAGGTTTAGGACTTGGTTTTGGACAAAAACCAAGTGCTGGATCGATCAGTGGATCGATCCAGGCTCTAGATCGATCAGTGGATCGATCCAGACCTGTCCCAGTGAACAGAGAGCTTCTGGATCAATCCGTGGATCGATCCAGAGGTCCCAATCGATCAGTGGATCGATTGGGACGCGGCTGCTTCGCGCGATAAGCGCTGGATCGATCCGTGGATCGATCCAGGTGCGTTTCCAGAGCACAGAGGCGCTCTGGATCGATCCGTGGATCGATCCAAAGCCTCCCCGATCGATTGGGAACATTCGAATCGATCGGGATCCGACCGTTGGCGTCGTTTATAGCTGCAGGCGTTCGATGGCTGCGAAACAACTTCTCCGATTCACTCCAGAGCTCTCGCCAACTCTCCCACAGCGCTCTCAAAGATCAGATCGCCAGTTCTTGAAGGATCTTGGAAGCTTTCCAAGTCAAGAGGCGGATCAAAGGCAAGAAGAGAAGCTAGGGTTAGGGTTTTCTGTACTCATTGTAAGCTTTGTGCTTATATTTTGTTTCCCTTTCCTTTCTTCTTGTACTGAGAGTCTTGTAGGGCTTCTCTGCCCTCGGTAGTTACCGAAAAGGAGTGTTATCATAGTGGAGGGTGTGTGCGTGGTGTGGATCCTTGGACTAGTCACCTCTTGTGAGGTGGATACCAAGTAAACCAACCGTGTTAGCGTTGTATGATTTGTTTCTGTATTTTCCGCTGCACATCTTAGAAGAAACAAGCAACGTCGAGCAACGAGCGAGCGACGAGCTATTCACCCCCCCTCTAGCTACTTTTGGTCCTAACAAGTGGTATCAGAGCGAGGCCGCTCTTCACCGGAATCATCGCCGGAAGGGTCAAGCATATCAAGAAAAGCTAGAGGGTGAAGAAGTTGGAGCAAATTCTTCAAGTTCAAGACTCTATCAAGCTCAACTTCAAGATGCAATTCCAAGATGGGCTTGGATTTGACACAAGGGTGGCTCCACTGTACACATCCACAAGCTTCGATTCTTGGAAATCAAGAATCGAAAATTTTCTTATGATGGAGATAGAGCAATGGTTTGCTCTAATGGAAGGCTTCAAGGCTCCAAGAAATTCAAAGGGCAAAGTTCTAAAGAAAAGCAAATGGAGCCCGGAGCAAGTCCAAAGGTGCGAGGCAAATGACAAAGTGACCAAGCTTTTGGTCAATTTATTGCCAAGCACCATCCTTTGCAAAATTGGAGAGTTTGAAGATGCAAAGGAGCTATGGAGCAAATTGGCCAAGCTTCATGAAGAGATCCCCTCCACTGTACAAGATCATGAAGAATCCAGAGAGGGTGACTCTTTGGAGCAAGACCAAGAGGAGGACTCCGAGGTTGAGAGATGCTCAACCTCCGAAGAAGAAATCCAAGAAGCTTCATCCTCAAGGGAATGCAACGAAGGGAACAAGGAGGGAGCATACTCCTTGTTTCATATTCAAGATGATGAAGCCTCCACCTCTAGGATTGAGGGGGAGCAATCCTTGGTGACACCGGATCAAGAAGAAGAAGAAGCTTCTACATCCGGGTCAAGAGAAGAAGAGGAGGAAGAAGCTTCTACCTCCACAAGTCAAGAAAAATCAAATGGAGGAGAATCAAGGTCCGATCAAGAGGAAGCTTCTACCTCCGGATCCAAAGAAAAAGATGCCACCCCTACAAGCAAAGGTATAAATATTTCAATTAATAATAAAAATCATATAATATGTTTTGAGTGTAGGGAACATGGGCACTATAAGAGCAAGTGTCCCAACTTGGCCAAGAAGAAGGGCCAAGTGGCACAAAAGGGCAAGGAGAAGCCCAAGGTGACCACCCCCGGGACAAAGAAGAGCAAGGAGCACATTGTGTGCTTCTTGTGTCAACAAAAAGGGCATTATCGAAGTCAATGCCCCAAGGGGAAGAAAGTGGTCAAGGCTCAAGGAGGCACTAGTCAAGGGGGAGCCTCCAAGGTAAAAAGGAAGGTAACTTTCGTTGAGCCTATTTCCTTGCAAAATGGTAAAAAGCATGCTAGGTCAAATTTTTATCATTTTAATGCGATTTACCATAAGAATAGGAAGCATGAGGGCTTTAAGGAAAAGCATGTGGCCCTACATGCCAAAACTACTATCCCTAAGGCTAGGAATGTAGGTAAAAACCTAGGCAATAACCCTAAGGATGTAAGATACAAGCCTAGAAACAAAAATGCTCATGGATCAAATGAAAAACCAAAAACTAAGGACTTAGTGATAGAAAATCAAGTCTTGAGATCAAGGCTTGATAAAATGGAAAAGACCCTAAAAAAGATGGAAAATATCCTATTAGGGCAAAATGAGCATAACCTAGGTTTAGGGGTACAAAAGCCATCCAATGGCCATAGAGGTTTGGGATACAAACCAAAGGCTAAGAAGGATGTGCCCTCTTACCATAGAGTTCCATATAGTTATGGAACAAACCCTAGGTCTAGTGGTCAAGCCAAAAATACTAGGGAAGTCATCCCTAAGAGTATTTTTGCAACAAATGTGACTAAGACTTCTAAGAAGTCTAAGAAAGTCACAAACAAGGTCACAAGGGAGGCTATCCCTAGGTTTGACCTAGAAAATGTGTCCAAGGCTTCTAAGAAGCCCAACAAGGTCACTAGGAAGGTATCTAGGGAAGTTATCCCTAGTGAGTACCTAGAGCATCCAAGGAGCACCAATAGGTGTTGGGTTCCTAGGAGCATCTTCTCTACCCCATAGATGGGTTAGAGAGTGTCAACTCCGATTAGAAGGGTAGTTAACCCAACTTTGAGGAAATTGACACTCAAGGAGCATTTTCAAGGTTTTTGTTAACCTTGTGAAAATGAAATGGAATTATTGATTACTCCTTGAAAAAGTAAAATGTGCCTAATGGTGGAAGAATTGATTTTAATCTTAAATGGCACATATTGGAAAATTCATAAGAACTATCAAGTTGGGTTTTTGGTATGTTCTTAGGCAATTTAAGGCAATCCGGGCCTTAAATTTAAAAGTGCTACTCTTGAGGAAAAATGAAATATGCCAACATTTGAGGACATGTTTATTTTAATTGGCATAAATTAATCAAGGGAATAAGAAATGCAAACTTAGGTTTTGGCACTTTCTTGAAGCATTTTGGGCAATCTAGGGTTTAAGTTTTAGGATTAGCTAAGATTAATGATACTTAGATAGGTAATCTAGGTATATTTTATTTATGCTAAACCATGCCATGATTGCTTGCTCATAATATGCCATGACATCATATTTTATCTTATTTGTATTTTGCATTCATGACTTATCATGAAAAATACAAAAATACCATGTCATGCCATACATACATCATGTAGTTATAGGAATCTTTCTTTTGAAAGCCATTTTATTTTGATGTATGCCATAACATTATCATGCATTATGTTTATTTCCTTAAAAATTAAGGACATATGGCATTAGTTAAACAAGTGGCATTTGTTTACAACAAGTGGAATAAACAAGTGACATTTGTTTAACAAGTAAATCAACAAGTAACATCCTTTGTGGATGTCTACCTCTCAAAATGCCTAGATAGATATGCATGATCCCTAGAATAGGGCAAAACCAAAATCTTACATCTCACAAAGACCTATAAGATGACTTGTATGTGTTTCAGTGCACATTAGATACAAGTGAGATGTTAGGATGATGAACAAAACTCAAGATGTTGTTTTAGTGCATTCTTTTGAGTTTTAAGTTCATCAAAACACATAGTTATGTGTTTTCCCATCATTGGGAAAGCTAATGTACAAGTCATGTGCATTATGCCCAAGGAACATGATGGGATATTGGTTTTGAAAATGTTTTTAAAATGGTTTTGGAAAACCTTGGTGAAGGCTATCTTTTGATAGTAATCACCATTGAATAGTTAGACACAAACTTGAAGAAAAACACTAAAGTTTTTGCAAGTTTTTAAGTTTGTATCAATCTTTGAAAATATGATGTATTTTCATAGAAAACTATTTTTCCATGATTAAGTATGCCCTAAATAATGTCTACACGAAATTTCATAATTTTTGAATTTTTGTAGAATTTTCTAGGGGTTCCTGAAGTTGACTGAAATGGAATTTCAGCAACTATCAGAGCTCCGATCGATCCATGGATCGACTGGAGTTCCATGAATCGATTCATGGATCGATTCAAACGGTAATTCCCGCGAGCAGAAGCTCGCTGGATCGATCAGCCGATCGATCCAGGGAGTCTGAATCGATCCGTGGATCGATTCAGAAAGGTTCAATCGATTGGAACCCAACTTCAATCGATCCAAGTTGCTGATTTTGGCTGGGAAGGCCTGATTTCAGCATCTTTGAACCTCTTCGAGTCTAGGTAACCATTCCAAACCCCTTAAATACATTTGTATACATACAAAGGGTGTTTTCATGTTGAAAACAAGGATGGATTGGTTAACGAAGACTAAGTAGAAGTTTAGGTTGAGATTGTTTCAAATTTTGAATATTTGAACCTCAAAACTTCCAAATTTGGGTTTCCTAATGTTTTAGGGATTCCAAGTCATTGTTGGTGCAATGACAGAAGTTACCACCATGTCTTTAGGGGGAGGGACTCTTTAAAGACATGAAAATTATTTTTCATGAACCTTGGAAGGTGGTTAACCTTCTGTTGTGAACTTGCTCAAGGTTGAGCATTTAAACTTGAAATGGGGAGAAATGGGGAGTGGATATCCTCATTATTTCAAGTGGACACTCAAGTGGTAGATAATGCTCAAGGTTGGGTAGTTGTCTACATTGAGGGAGACGTTAAGGATAAATGAAGGGTATGGGACCTTCATTATCGTGTTGATCACAACGAGTGATGTTGTGAACAACGATGAGCAACTCTTCAGGGGGAGAGTCTTCAACAAATGGATTTGTTGAAGTGTGCCCAGAATTGGAGCATACGTTGATGTGTGTCCAACGATGGGTTGATGTGTGCCAATAGGGGGAGAATGTATGGTTAAGCTTAGTCCTTCATTACCTATGGGAAGGTCATAGGGGGAGAATGAAAGGACTCATGAAAGGGAGTAAGTTAGGCTTTCATTACCTAGAGGGAGTTTGCCCTCTTAGGAGGAGAATGAAGAGCTTAATTTATGCTTTCATTACCTAGTGGCATGAAGAAGGAGGCTATGGGATTAGCCTAACTTACATATGGGATTGTAAGTGTTATTGTGGTATTGTCAAACATCAAAAAGGGGGAGATTGTTGGTGCAATATCCCTCAGGTCAAGGTTGACCTGGGTAACCAAGCTGAGTCTTGGTTTGGGTTTAGATGTTTGACAATAAGATATTGATTGAAGAAAAGTCAAGTAGGTCAAGGTTGACTGGATACTTGACTGGGAAGTCCTAACTGGGATGTTAGGCAAAGTGAAAGTCCTAGTGAGTGAAGCTAGGCAGATGGAAGTCCTAGTGAGTGAAGCTAGGCAGATGGAAATCCTGGTGAGTGAAGCCAGGTGAAAATCCTGGTGAGTGAAGCCAGGTGAAAGTCCTAGTGAGTGAAGCTAGGCGGATGGAAAACCCGGTGAGTGAAGGGGTGAAAGTCCTAGTGAGTGAAGCTAGGCGGATGGAAAACCCGGTGAGTGAAGCCGGTGAAAGTCCTAGTGAGTGAAGCTGGCGGATGGAAAACCCTAGTGAGTGAAGCTAGGTGAAAGTCCCGTGAGTGAAGCCGGGCAGGAAAAACCAGATGGATCAAGGATGATCGGACATCCGGTGTTGGGAAGTCCAAGTAGGTCAAAGGATTGTTGGATACTTGGCATGAAAGAAAGTCCAAGTAGGTCAAAGGGATTGACCGGATACTTGCATAGAAAAGTCCAAGTGGGTCAAAGGATTGACCGGACACTTGGTAAGGGAGTCCTAGCAGTCAAGGGAGTGACTAGATGCTAGGCATGACATACCAACAGTCAAGGTTGACCGGATGTTGGTTTGGGAGGTTTAGGACTTGGTTTTGGACAAAACCAAGTGCTTGGATCGATCGATGGATCGATCCGGCAGTTGTCGATCGATCGAGATCGATCTGAATCGAATGAGAAGCTCGGATCGATCCAGAGGTCCCAATCGATCGGTGGATCGATTGGGACGCGGCTTCGAATGGCCGGATCGATCCGTGGATCGATCCAGCGCTTATACAGGCGCTCTGGATCGATCCGTGGATCGATCCAAAGCCTCCCCGATCGATTGGGAACATTCGAATCGATCGGGATCCGACCGTTGGCGTCGTTTATAGCTGCAGGCGTTCGATGGCTGCGAAACAACTTCTCCGATTCACTCCAGAGCTCTCGCCAACTCTCCCACAGCGCTCTCAAAGATCAAATCGCCAGTTCTTGAAGGATCTTGGAAGCTTTCCAAGTCAAGAGGCGGATCAAAGGCAAGAAGAGAAGCTAGGGTTAGGGTTTTGTACTCATTGTAAGCTTGTAAGCTTGTATTTTGTTTCCCTTTCCTTTCTTCTTGTACTGAGAGTCTTGTAGGGCTTCTCCGCCCTCGGTAGTTACCGAAAAGGAGTGTTTTCATAGTGGAGGGTGCGTGCGTGGTGTGGATCCTTGGACTAGTCACCTCTTGTGAGGTGGATACCAAGTAAACCAACCGTGTTAGCGTTGTGTGATTTGTTTCTGTATTTTCCTCTGCGTATCTTTGAAGAAACAAGCAACGCCGAGCAACGAGCACGCGACGAGCTATTCACCCCCCCCCCCTCTAGCTACTTTTGGTCCTAACAGTCTTTGATTAATTTCTTCTTGTCCTTAATCTTGGACACCTCATCCTTGTTATAATTATATGCTACCCTAGCATATTCCTTTTTATTGACCTTGGATGACTCTCCCTTATCCTTGGTAACACCTCTCCTACCAATGTCATGTGCTACCTTAACACTTGACCTCCTTTTGGTCTTGGAAAAAAATTTTATGTTTTCAAATAGTAACTCCCTCTAAAAATATGGTCAAACTTCTATCATTGCACCAACAATGACTTGGGGTTCTTAAATAATTAGGAAAACCAAAACTTGAAGTTTTGAGGTTCAAAGTTCAATAATGAAACTAAACTTCAACCGAAACTTCACTCTAGTTTTTCTTAACCAATTCATACTTGTTTTCATCATGAAAACTCATGTAGACATTATTTAGGGTATACTTTATCAGGGAAAAATAGTTTTCTATGAAAATACTTTCTATTTTCAAAGATTGACACAAATTTGAAAACTCTTGAAAACTTCAATGTTTTCTCCTAATTTGTGTCTAACTTTTCAATGATGATTACTATCAAAAGATAGTCTTCACAAAGGTTTTTCAAAAGTATTTTGAAATCATTTTCAAAACCAATATCCAACCACGTTCTTTGGGCTCAATGCACATAACTTGTACATTAGCTTTCCCAATGATTGGAAGACACATAACTATGTGTTTTGATGAACCTAAAACTCAACAAGATGCACTAGATCAATATCTTGAGTTTTGTTCACCATCTTAACATCTCACATGTATCTAACGTGTATTAAAACACATACAAGTTACCTTATAGTTCTTTGTGAGATGTATATTTGGTCTTGCCCTAAACTAAGGGATCATGCATCTCTATCTAGGCATTGTAAAAATCATGATCATCCATCTAGGATGTCACTTGATATGATCCCTCTTGTTGGAACACTTCCATACATAATAAATGCCTTTTGTCCTTAATCACAAGGAAATTGACATACTGCATGATGATTAATGACATACATCAAAATAAACAATTTTCAAAAGCAAAGCATGTTATAGCTACATGATGTATGTATGACATGACATGATATTTTTATATTTTTCATAATAAAATGTGAATGCTAAATATGATGTCATTACATATGATGGGCAAACAATCATGGCAAGTTAGCATAAATAAAATTTACCTAGATTACCTATCTAAGTATTCTTAACCCTAGCTAACTCAAAATTTAACCCTAGATTGCCTAATTTTATCAAGAAAATGTCAAACCCCAACTTGACATTTCTTTAATTTCTTTCTAAATTTGTGCCATTTTAAGTTAAACAAATTCCTCAAAGTATGGCATATTTTACTCTTTCCAAGAGTAAATGAAATCAAATTAAAACTTAGATTCGCCTTTAACCTTCTAAGAAAATGTCAAAACTCCAACTTGGCATTTCTTATCCTTTTCTAAATGTGTCAATTTAAATTAAGTTCAAAACCTCAAAGTTTGACACATTTTACTCTTCCAAAGAGTAAACATCTTACATTAGGACCTAGATTTTCCTTTAATTACCCTAAGAAGATACCAAACCCCCAATTTGGTATTTCTTATGTTTTTCCACATTGTGCCAATTTAATTCAAACATAATTCCTTAAGATTTGGCACATGTTACTCTTTCCAAGAGTGACAATTTGGATTAAGGTTTGCATTTCCCTTAATTCCATAAGAAAATGTCGAATTCCAAATTTGGCATTACTTTTGCTTCTCTCTAGTGTGTCAATTTAAATTATATTTAACTCCTCAAATTTTGACACATATATTACTCTTTCAAAGAGTAACCCAATAACCTTTTTCTTTTTCAAAGGTTAACAATAACCTTGAAAATGCTCTCAAGTGTCAACTTTACAAAGGTTGGGTTAACTACCTTTCCAATTGGAGTTGACACTCTCTAACCTATCTAGGGTGTAGATAATATGCTCCTAGGAACCCAAAACCTATTGGTGCTCCTTGGATACTCTAGGTACTCACTAGGGATGACTTCCATAGATACCTTCCTAAGGACCTTTTTAGGCTTCTTAGAAACCTTGGTCACTTCCACTAGGAAACTTCTAGGGCTAACTCCCCTTGTAACCTTATTTGTGACTTTGTTTAGCCTTTTTGGAGCCTTAGTCACCTTTACTAAGTCAACTCTAGGGATGACCTCCCTTGTGACCTTCTTTGTGACATTATTAGACTTCTTAGAAGTCTTAGTCACATTGGTCTTTGCAAAAGTACTCTTAGGGACAACTTCCCTTGTACTTTTAGCTTGACCACTAAACCTAGGGTTGGTCCCATAACTATATGGAACCCTATGAAAGGAAGTCACATCCTTCTTGGCTTTAGGTTTGTATCCCAAACCTATATAGCCATTGGATGGCTCTTGTCTAGCTTTTCCTAGGTTATGCTCATTTTGACCCCTAAGAATATTTTCCATTCTTGCTAGGGTTCTTTCTAAATTATCAAGTCTTGACCTCAAGACTTGGTTTTCCGTCATTGAATCCATAGACTTGGATTTTTCTTGACCCCTATGAGTATTTCTATATCTAGGCATATATCTATAATCCTTAGAGTTATTGCCTAAATTATTATTTACCTTCCTAGCCTTAGGTGTGATAAATCTAGCATGAGGAGGGATATATTTATCCTTAGATTTATCATGCATTCTATTTTCATGATAAATAGCATTATAACGATTTAAATTTGAACTAGCATTCAAGTTAGGGTTTACCTCCCTTACCCTTGAAGCTCTCTTCTTCTCCCACTTCTTCAAGTGCACCAATTTCTTGAGCTCTCCTCTCCTTGGGCACTTCGTGTGGTAGTGACCCCACTCACCACATGTAAAGCACCTAATGTGCTTCTTCTCCTCCTTCTTCTTCTTCCTACAACTCACATTAGTTTCTAAATTAACTTTAGTGAGTTTAGGGTTTACCTCCTTTACCTTCTTGAGTGAAGGACACCTACTCTTGTAGTGCCCCATCTTACCACACTCAAAGCATTTGATGTGGTCCTTTGTGCTCTTCTTGGTAGTTGAGGTGGAGGGTTGAGCTTCCAAGATCTCCTCTTCCTTGGATTGCTCTTCTTCCTCTTCACTTGAAGATGTCGATGATTCCACTTCTTCCTCCCTTGAAGATGTGGATGATACCTCCTCATCTTCCTTCTCCTCCTCGGATGTTGACCTTATGTCAACATCGGATTGGTCATTCTCTTCTTGGACCAATGAACCCTTCTCCTTGGACTCCTCTACTCCTTGGAATTGTGACGGGTCTTCATGATAGGCAATGATCTTTTTTCAAAGATCACATGCACTTGTGCATTCACCTACACTCACAATGATATTAGAAGGTAGTAAATTATGCAAAATTCTCGTTACCTCCTTGTCCGCCTCCGATTGCTCTCGTTGCTCTTCGGTCCAATGCCGAGGTCGGAGGTGTTTACCCTTCTTGTCCGTAGGAGCTTCAAATGGGTCACTCAAGACAACCCATTGATTCCAATCCATTTGGAACCATGTCTCCAACCGCTTCCTCCAATAATTGAAGTTTTCTTTGTCATACGGAGGTGGAATTCGGATATCCCATCCGAGCGGTCCTTCGGACTCCATCTTCTTCTTCCTCTAGCTTCTTGCTCTCTTGGCGGTTAGTCCGTAGAAAAGCGACCTCACTCTGATACCACTTGTTAGGACCTTGACGTCCGCTAGAGGGGGGGGTGAATAGCGTCTCACCCAAAACTTTACTTCCTATAATGTTAGTGCACAGCAGAATACAAAAACAAACTAACAAATACGAAAGTTAACCTAAAACAAGAAAGAAGAAGACAACAAACCAAACACAAACCCTAACACAAGGTGTTTACGTGGTTCGGAGATAACTTGCTCCTACTCCACGGCGTGTCCGTAAGGTGGACGATCCCTCAATCCGTAGGTGGATTAGTCCTCGGCAAACTTCGGCTAGCTCAACCTCCTTGTGGGTGGAGAAACCTCACCACAACTCCAACCAAGATCACTTGGACATGAGAGATCCTTGAGCACTTTGGTGACTACAAATTAGGCTTTAACCAAGTCTAATTTCGTCACCTTGGCCGGTCATCCCAAGCTCCTTCTTATAGAGCTTGGAACAAATCAGTAAGCTGATTTGCCCGTTACCAGTCGACTGGTCCTTGCACCAGTCGACTGGTGTCAGCCCAACGGCTCTCTCAACGGCTATCTACAGTGCACCAGTTGACTGCTACAGTCACCAATCGACTGCTACAGTACTGCTACAGTAACGCTACAGTAAACCCTAATTCTAGGATTTTACCTCGGGTACATTCACTCAACACTCATTCTCGCCCGACCAACCTAGACCTAGCCTTCTAGCCTCCTCCATCAGCCTTGCGTCCCTCGGATGCCTCCCCATCCTTCACGTCTTGCCTTCTGGAGTTCCATCGGCCTTGTCATTGTTGTCGGGTCTTCCTTTGCCAAGAGATCGCGCCTCTGGGACTTCATCCATTGCCAAGTCACACTTTGACTTACGTTGCCAAGACTACATGCTTGGACTTACACCGCCAAGACTCATCCTTGGACTTTCCTCCTTTGCCAAGATCACACTTGAACTTACGTTGCCAAGACTACATGCTTGGACTTACACCGCCAAGACTCACCCTTGGACTTTCCTTGTTGTACATGTATCCTGCACACTCACAATGCATATCAAATACAACAATAAACCTAACTTAAACCTTTGCCCAAACATCAAAACTTAGGGCACCTAGATTGCTCCAACAATAATACACGCCCAAGCGGGCTATTGGTTTTGACAATGATGGTATGCGCCAGGAAGTATGGGCGAAGGCGCCGAGCGGCGAGGACCAGAGCAAAAGCCAGCTTTTCGACTCCAGTGTAGCGAGATTCAGCATCTTTTAAAATGTGACTAAGGAAATACACGGGCTCCTCTCCGCTCGCCCTCACTAACGCCGAGCCGATTGCTTGCTCGGTTGAAGACAAGTAAATACAAAGTGGCTCACCCGCAGCCGGCTTGGCCAATACCGGGAGAGAATTCAGATATGCCTTCAAGTCCTCGAACGCCCGATCGCATTCTTCATCCCAGTGAAACCTTGTGGCCTTGCGCAAGATTTTGAAAAAAGGGAGGCTCCGGTCGGCAGTTTTGGAGATGAATCGGGACAGGGCGGTTATCCGACCGGTCAAACGTTGCACTTCCCTTGTATTTCTTGGAGGCGGCATGTCTTGCAGAGCTTTCACCTTGCTGGGATTTGCTTCGATTCCCCGCTCGGTCTCTATGTATCCCAGAAAATGCCCTCCTTTTGCTCTGAACAGGCACTTCTGAGGATTTAGCTTGACTCCATATTTGCGCAGCGTTCGGAAGGTTTCCTCCATGTCTTTGAAGAGATCGGCCGCTCGGACGGTCTTGATGAGAATGTCGTCCACATACACTTCCATATTTCGCCCGATCTGTTCTCTGAATACTTTATTCATCAAGCGCTGATAGGTGGCTCCCACATTCTTCAATCCGAACGGCATCACATTATAACAATATGTGCCGTCGGCCGTCACGAAGCTGACTTTTTCTTGATCTTCACAGGCGAGCGGCACTTGATGATAGCCTTGGTAATGATCGAGCATACATATTAATTCGCATCCGGCCGTAGACTCCACCAGCTGATCTATTCGGGGCAGGGGATAAAAGTCTTTTGGGCAAGCTTTGTTGAGATCCCGAAAATCGACGCACACTCTCCACTTGTTGCCGGGCTTGGAAACTAGCACCACATTCGCCAGCCAGCTCGGGAATTGAACCTCACGTATATGGCCGGCTTCCAAGAGTTTCTCCACCTCTGCTCGGATGATGACATTCTGCTCGGTGCTGAAATCTCTTTTTTTCTGCTTGACTGGCCTAGCGTCCGGTCGGACGTGGAGCTCATGCTGCGCAATACTTGGTGAAATTCCAGGCAGCTCATGTGTCGACCAGACGAAGACATCATGGTTTCTTCTGAGGCATTGGATCAGCTCCTCTTTCTGCTTCACCTCCAGATCGGACGCGATGAATGTTGTAGCCTCCGATCGGGTGGGGTGTATCTGTACTTCCTCCTTTTCTTCGTAAACTAAAGAGGGAGGCTTTTCAGTTATAGCATTCACCTCGATCCGTGGCGATTTCCGAGCGGAACTTGCTTCTGCTCGGACCATTTCAATGTAGCATCGCCGAGCTGCCAGTTGGTCTCCCCGTACCTCTCCTACTTTGTCTTCGACGGGGAACTTGATCTTCTGGTGGAAGGTTGAGACGGCTGCCCGGAACTCGCTGAGCGCCGGTCGTCCCAAAATGACGTTGTAGGATGAGGGAGAGTCCACCACCACGAAGTTCGCTGTCCTCGTCCTCCTGAGCGGCTCTTCTCCCAGTGAGATGGCTAGCCGGATTTGCCCGACCGGCAGGACTTCGTTGCCCGTGAACCCGTAGAGTGGGGTTGTCATGGGCAGCAGCTCGGCTCGGTCAATTTGTAGTTGATCGAACGCCTTCTTAAATATGATGTTGACCGAGCTTCCTGTGTCAATAAATACGCGGTGAATAGTGTAGTTGGCTATTACCGCTTTGATGAGCAGAGCGTCGTCGTGGGGTACTTCAACTCCTTCCAAGTCCCCGGGCCCGAAACTGATTTCGGGTCCCTCCGCTCGTTCTCGGCTACAGCCGACTGCATGGATCTGGAGCTGCCGGACGCTCGCCTTTCTGGCTCGGTTGGAGTCTCCTCCGGTCGGCCCACCAGCTATGATGTTGATCTCGCCTCAGGAAGTATTGCTTCTATTTTCTTCTTCCCGAGTGGACGGTCGAGACCGTTCTCTTGACGTTCGGCGATTGTCCTACCTTGGAGAACGATGTCGATCGGGAGTTTGTGGCTGTCGCCTATCAGCTCTCGTCCGATCGGCTTCATTAGTTCTCTGTCGCCTGTCGACTGAGGGAGACCGTCGACCGCCATTCCGGGGCACGGGATGAGCCACGAAGGGAAGACTTCGACAATCTCTTGTGTTGTGCGTATCCGTCCGGTGGAAGGAGCAGAACATCAGGGTCCATTTCTTCTTTGGCTTGGGCCGGGCGGCCGCTACCTCTTGCACGTGGGACCTTACATGAGGGGAGCGGATTGCTTCGGCCCTCGGCCCTCTTGGCGGTTGATGAGTGGTGGGAGGCTTCCGCTCGGCAGGTGGAGCCCGATCAGTCGGAGCTTCCTTTCTTCGAGCCGCTTGGGCCTCCTCCACGTTGATGTACTCGTTGGCTCGGTGTAACATATGGTCATAGTCTCGAGGCGGCTTCCGAACGAGCGAGCGGAAGAAGTCCCCGTCCACGAGGCCTTGTGTAAATGCGTTCATCATTGTCTCTGAGGTGGCCGTTGGAATATCCATGGCTACCTGATTAAACCGCTGGATATAAGCTCTGAGCGGCTCTCTCGGCTCCTGTTTGATGGCAAACAGACTAACACTGGTTTTCTGATAGCGCCGACTGCTTGCGAAGTGGTGGAGGAAGGCCGTCCGGAAATCCTTGAAGCTTGTGATGGATCCGTCCGGCAGCCTACGAAACCACCGTTGAGCCGATCCCGCGAGAGTGGTAAGAAAAACTCGGCATTTTACTCCATCTGTATATTGATGGAGCGTAGCTGTGTTATCAAACTTACCCAGATGATCGTCTGGGTCGGTTGTCCCATTATACTCGCCGATCGTCGGAGGCACGTAGTGCTTCGGCAGAGGATCTCGTAGAATAGCCTCTGAAAATTGGCGATTAATCCTCTCGGGCGATGCGTCCGCTCGGGGGGATTTCCCTTTTCTGTCATCTCGTCTAGGCATTTCGTCCGAAGAAGATCCACGATCTCTATGAGCTGTTGCGGCTTCAGGGGTGCGGAATAGGGCTCGATGAAATGCAACGGTGGCCAGCGGTGCTTCCGCTCGACCACCAGACGCTGACGTTGCTTGTTGCTCCGGCCGCTCGGTTGTGGCTTTCTGTTTTTGCTCCACAAGCTTGGCGGCCCTTATCTCGATCAGGGCGTCGAGTTCCTCCGTCGAAAGCGTCACCGTGTGTTGTCGTCCAGCCTCATCCATTGTTTCCGGTCGGATGCAGGAGCGTTCCCACAGACGGCGCCAAATTGATCCTGTCCAAATGCTGAATCAACGGACGCTGGGCACGGGGCGCTCTCCGACTACTGACGTGGATCTTCGACTGGTGGCACGATGCTCCAGCGGACCTGCACAGAAGTCGGGCCGGGAAGGGGTTCCCGGCGGCAACCCTCCGACGCTCAAGTCAGGTAAGCAGGTGGTGGAAAAAGTAGCTCCAAAGGTCTTGAACACGTACCTCCGGCGAAGTATGAGGCTCTTTATATAGAGCGGTGAAAGAGCTCCTTCACATCCACCGAGGCGCCTACGTGTCTGCAGCCCATACCTCGGTATGTGTTTGTCAGAAAACTTACCTGACGCCATACTACTACAGTCCAAGCACGTCTTCGATGGGACAATAGAACACCTAGCTGTCAGACTTAGAGTATGGCCTAGCCATAGGACTTGACAGCTGTCAGAAGATGTCCTTGCCCTTCCCTACCCCACAGGCCGGTACGTCCGTCCGGACGAGGAGTGACGTCCGGACGGCCCTCATTTTATGCGCCAGCCGGACGGAATTCCCCTCTCGCCGGTCTGCCGTATGCATCGATCTGGTGGGGATATTTTTGGTAGGGGTACTATGCAGGGCCTGTTAGCAGTATGTCACCTTCTCTTAGGGCTTCCGCTCGACTCCTTGCTACTGTTCCATTGAGCGTCGGAATTACGACTTCAGTGGGGGCACCTATTGCCTTGGCTATTCACCGGTCGGTCTGCAGGGGCCGGTCGGGAGGTTGGCCCCTCCTTCTCCGGTCGGCCACTTGGCCTTTTGACTCCAGCGTGGCATTGACCCCACAGAATGGGGGTCCCCTGTTCTAACCGCCGGATCAGTGGTAATATCACCATGCGCTAGCTAACTGTTCCTCTCGAGAGAACTTATTTAAATATAGATGATGATATAGTAGGAGATTGAATATAATAGTGTACAAAAATTTATATAATCAATCTCACTTAGTGGGATAAAGATTTGTATGGTATTGTTGTTGTTGTGGTAAATTATAACTTTTCATTTTTAAAAAAATACCTCAAGGGTTTATTGATATCCAAATGCTTAAGATATTTTTATTTTTTTATTTGAAATTTCATCTCATCAAATAGTTTGTTGATAATTTAGAAAGGTAAAATTGGTATATTTTAATTTTTAAAGAGATGTTTTGGTAATAAAATTAAAAAGTTAGTGGTGATGCTGAAAATTTATTAAACATTAGATTATTTTAACAAATTATATTTGCTAAAATTATGAGTCTAAGTTAACCTAAAGAATCTCTTCCATTAGGTTTGATAAAGAAAATAGGGCACAAATAAAAAAATGCCCTTTTTTTAAAACTAAATCATCAAAAACATCCCACTTTAATTTTTTTTATCAAAAGTACTATCTACTCTCTTGTAAAATAACACTTATTCTCATTATTATCCTACCTATATCTCTAACCTAAATCATAAATTGGTCGAGTGTATTGTAGCAGTTACGAAACTGTAGCTGCTACAACTACAGTTTCATACTTGTTATTATAATATGAAAAAAAAAAATAAGATTAAAACTGTTCGAAGCCTCCGAAAAAAATTAAATGATATTTTTTAGATATGAAACTATGTCGTTACGAGCTCCACCCCTAATTGTTGTAGATTTCATAACAAATTTCAATTTGATATATTATGTGTCATGTAGTTCAACTCGAGTTAAAAATTATATATGGTCTTTAGAAATTCAAGATTTAACATTCATATTATAATAGCTATGAAATCGTAATTGTCATTCATATTGTAATAGTTATGAAATCATAATTGCTACAACTGTATGGCGGCCTAGTTGTAATAGTTAAAAACTACAGTTATAGCAACTATGAAATCGTAGTTACTACAATGTGAATGTTAAATTTTAAATTTAAAATGTCATAACTTTTAACTCAGATCAAATCTTAGAACACACAATATATTAAATTCAACCTCGTTCAAATATCTACAACTAGTTACGAGATGAAACTTGTGACGACTTGATTTTAAGCTAAAAAAATATCATTTAAATTCTTTTTAGAAACTTCAAATAATGTCTTAAAAATAATTTTATGTTGTAGCAACTATGAAACTAATCTACTATGTGATATCTTAGTTGTAGTAGTTACTATTTAGTAACTGCTATAATATGATCTCGATTCAAAATTTTGATGGAAATACAAGTGGAAGATGTAGGCATCACAAGCAAGCATAGAATAGAAAATTATTTATGTCATTTTATAGGGGATAAAATGATATTCCGATAAAAAATAAAGTGAAATATCATCTTGATGTTTCCAATAAAAAACGGGCGCATGAAATAATATTCATGAGAAATAAATTAAAAAGGTGCTTTTTTATTTGAAGAGATAATTCAGAAAGAAAACTTAGAGTGGAGAATATTTTTTTGATACTACTTTATCACAAGGTGTCCTTTTAATGTGTAATTTTCTATATTTAAAATGCTATTGGTATGATATTTTAAATTGTACGGTTAGAAAAAATAAAACAAAATTTTGTGTGTATAAATTTGTCTTGTATGAAGGAATCAAATCGCTCTGTTCTACTTCAATTATTCTGTTAGAGATGGGAATTGACGGCAAGAGGCTCTCGTGTTTCGGGGTGAAGAAGAGGAAGAAGGCGGCGGCGCCGAGCATTCGACTTGGTTCGCCGCGGCCCAGCTGGGCGGCGACGCCGAAGCCTCAGTCGGCGCCGGTGGCCGAGGGCGGGAAGGGTCGGGGTGGGAGGAGGATTGTGGTGGCGGTGGAGGTGGAGGCGGAGGCGAAGGGCGCTGTGCAGTGGGCGCTGTCTCATTCGCTCCACGACGACGACACCCTCGTCCTCGTCGCCGTCGTCAAGCCGCCGTCGAGAAGCAGTAACGTCGACTCCTCTGTTTTTTTATTTTCCCATTTTTATTACAGAAATTTAGGTTGATACTGATTAATTTTATTCCATTTTAATCATATTTTTCATATTCAAATTCGTTCTAAATTACTTAAATGATATTCTAAAATACTAAATAAATTATGCATCAAAGAAAAAAAAATAGTAAAAAAAGGGCAATCCAATCCTCTGTCCCCAATATCACCTGTCTCCGTGTCTCACTCATCGTCCCAGTTCACTACCGGCGGCCTCCGACCGCTGTCCCGATCAATACTATAACTCTTGGGGAAGGTGAATCCAAGAGGGTCGCGATCGGCATGATTGACGTCGGAATCCGGTCAGATTTGAGCAAACTTTTCTTTACCGTCGATCTAAGCCCCTGCTCTGATCCGACTGAATTTCGGCGCCGATCGTGCCGATGACGATCCTTTTAGGTTCACCTTTTCTAAGAGTTATAATATTGATCGAAGCGGCGGCCTCCCGCCGCCGATGATAGGCTGAAACGATGTGTGGGACACGGGAACCAGAAGATTTGGGGAGAGGATTTGATTTTAAAAAAAAAAAAAAACGACATCAATAAGTGATCATGTTCTAAGACATTTCATATAATGTTTAAAATTAAAAACCAACATTGCCAATTAAAAAAATATATATCTTACAAGTTTTGTAATGAAAAAAAAATATCACAAAATTAAGATTATTATGGTTTCAATGTAAACAAGAAAATACATTGATATTAAAAAAAGGGAAAATTTGCTTTAGAACTACTAATAATTAATCCATTCAATTAAAAAAAAGTGTTTTTTTTGCTTTAGAACTACTTTATCTTCTGACCGTCTGATTTAAATAAAAAGACATCTTTGCATTTAATCATATTAAAAGTTATTTAAATAGTTAATTTTTATAATTTTTTGAAAAGTTATAAAACATTCAGAATTTAAAAAAAAAAATGCAATAAATCTTCCTCTGAAGGTGATCAGTGTGACCATCACAAGGAGAGGAACTCAAGGTACCAGCTTCTCTATGCCTTGCAAAGCATATGCCATTCGAGAAGACCAGAGGTACTGGAATAGAATTCTTTGTTTGTCGATGCATCGATATCATTCTAGTAAATGGCTTCTGCTTGCTTGTGCATCAATAGATCCAAGTGGAGGTGTTGGTAGTGGAAGGGCGGGAGGCCGGACCGGCGATCGTGGAGGCGGCGAGGAGGCAAATGGCTTCCCTTCTGGTGTTGGGGCAGAGGCAGAGGTGGAGGTCCATGGCATGGAGGTTGGTGGCAGTGTTGTGGAGTGATGGCGGTGGTAGTAGTAGGGTTAGGTCATCAGGTGGAGATGTGGTGGATTACTGCATCCAAAATGCCTCCTGCATGACACTGTCAGTGAGGAAGAAGGGCAAAAGAGGGGGCTACTTGATCACCACCAAGCACCACAAGAACTTTTGGCTCTTGGCTTAGAACAAATTAAAATAGAACATATATATGAGTAAATGTTAAGTCGACTAGCTTGTTTACTACTACTTCTTCCTCTTCATCTTAATTAAGAACTTTTCGGTATGCGATCTTGTTGTATATTTGTCTACATTGTCTACGATAAATATATTTTGTTGGTGTACCGGATTGGAGATGAGATCAACCTCTCCGTAATGAATTGATGATGGATGATCAGTTCGATGGGGATTAACAATATTATAATTGTCATTTAATGATTGCTATAATAATTTTATGATGATTTTAACTTGGTGAAATGATTTTGATCAAATTTTAATAATTTTAATTAAATTAATATAAAAAAATTTTATCTTTAATTGAACTAATTTATTTTAATACATTGTAGTAGTTATAAAAGTTGAACTAAAAATATTTTTAATATGAAAAATATGATAGAATATCTTTTTAAAAAAAAGATTTTTTTTTTTTTTTTTTTTTTTTGACTATTCTAATAATCAAGCGCATTCTTTTAATTTTTGCCATTGTACCTTAGTTCCATCTCATTTTTGAACTAAATGGATGATAATTTACAACATCAAAGATGTTTATGATCAAAGTGGAAGCAATGAACCTATTTTTTTTTTAAAGCATAATAATATATTTATTTTTATGATCAAAGTGGAGCTAACCGTGAATGATGATGATTAAATAAGATAGGGTTTATGCCTTCCTAGGATACTTACATTTCACCTAGTTTATCCTTTTAGTTTGTACGTCTTACCAGGTACGTGGTCTCTTAAGAATTAACCTTACTCTGCCTCATGCTTCTTCTTACTTTTGTAAATACTTCACGCAGCTTCATCACCTCAGGAGGATATTAGAAGATTTTTGAGTCTGACACGGTCTTCACGCCACCTAGGCTTCAAGCGACCTTTAGCAACGACTCCCCTAACCTTCCCAGCTCCACTTTAGGTTTTCGGTGAAGAATCATTTTTCTTTACTTCATAAGGTAGAAGCATGATTCAGGCGTAAGGCAACCTTCAGAGAACTAATACCTGTTCGACTTATAAAACAATTAAGGTTAAACATTGGTTTATGTAAGCAGAGCCTAATTAGGCCCCTATCTTAAGGTTTTACCCCATGTATTCCATAACCTTAGCTCTGATACCAAAGAGATAGTAGTGAAACTAAACTTTTTCACAAAGGAAATTTATTTCACACAAACTTACAAGCTGCTACCGGAAATTTACAGGATCTTGTTCCTTACTCGCAAGGCTGAAAACAATTCAGTTGCTTTCTGAAACTTAGGAGTGAATAGGCAGATAGAGATCTTCTTCGATGCCTGTTACACTGAGAGAGCTACTCCTTATATACATCAAGGAGTGGAGGTTTTGCTTAGTTAGTAAGTAAAGAACCACCAACTAGCTGACTCAGCTCTATCACACTTAGTGCACGACAACCTACTTTCGGTGCACGTTCTAAAAGTAAAGAGGACACGTAAGTCCTTTGTTACAAAAGAAAAAGTCAGGATAAGATTCCTGAATTATTGCTTCGACATTTGTTTATGGGGGGGTCCACCACGTCCGCTTTAGTCCATGTGCTGGTGGAAGAGTGAGGAATCTTCCGTAGGATCGTCAACTTCTGAGTTGGCTTCATCATCATTGTTGATAACTTCGGGTTCTCCTAACCCTGGTTCTTCCCATACTGGATCGTTGTCCCAGTAGCCGTGCTGCTCTATGTTGACCCAATTAATTAGTTCTTGGGCCAAAGGTGCCTCCATGTTGAGCCTTTGTTGTACATAATTTTCTATTAAGTCAGCCCAATACCAGGAATGGCATGTATCAGTGCTACACTTATAGAAATGTCGTCCAGGATTTCTGCTAGTGTGAGAAACTAGCAAAGCTGCATCTCTTCCGCATGCACACTGCAAAGAGAGTTGGTTATTTATAATCACATTAACAAGTTCATTACCCTTTTTGCTGGTCCTCAATGCGTTTGAGATGTGAGATGCCATTCTTGCTTCTGCAATAGGATTAGGTTTTTGTAAAACCTCATTAATAGCCTTTGTTAGTGGACGTAGTAAGGTGTGCTCCCATTTGTCCACCAGAATTGTAGTTATCAGCCGAGAGAGTTCATCAGCTAAGACATTGTCTTTTCCACTTATATGTTCAAAGGAGACCTTTATACCAATCCCTGAAATATAATCTGAAAGGGTAAGCCAACGTACCCGGGATGGTTTGTGATCAGAAGCCTTTTCATAGAATTTGACTATAGCATGGCTATCCGTTCTGATAATCAATTCAGATTTATCAAGATAATAGATTTTAAATTTTTCCAGGCTGTTGATCACGGCTTGAACTTCTGCATCTATAGCGCTTTTCACCGGCAAGAATCGCCCTGAAGCATATGCACAAATTTTCTCAGAAGTCCTTGGTTCTCCTTTAGAAATCTTCCATTTACATATACCGCCCCATCCCTCCATGCATCCATCAGTTTCAAGGAGGATAATTGCATTTGGCGGGGGAATATCAAGATCTGGCAGGTTCTGAACTTGCTGTTTGATCTGTTCTATGATTTTCCAATCCTGTGTGTTCATACGTCTTTCACCTTTAGCAGACGTCTTAGAGTAAAGTGGTCCTAGCGTCTTTCCCAGATTAGGGATATACGCTCTTGCATAGTTCAAGATTCCTAGCCACCTTCTTAGTGCTCGTATTTCAGTCAAGCTCTCAGATTTTGTCTCTAGGATTTTTTGGATAATATGTGGCTGTAGCCTGATTTTAGAATCCCCAATAGTGGCTCCCAAGAAATCTACTTGTTTAACTCCAATTTTATACTTGGTTGGGCTAAGTATCAGCCCATTCTGCTCACAGATTGTAATAAAGGCCTTTAAATGCCTTTTATGCGCCTCATAAGTATCTGAAAACACAAGTATGTCGTCAATATAAATAGCAATAAATTCTTCAGTACCTCGGAAGCAATTGTCCATCTTCCTCTGAAAAATCGCAGGCGCGTTCTTAAGACCGAATGGCATAACAAGCCATTCATACAATCCATCGATTGCCCAGAATGCCGTCCACGGAATTGACTCCTGTTCCATCATAACTTGGTGAAAACCGCTCTTCAGATCAAATTTTGAGTATATTTTTGAATGACCAATCCGTGCAATGATTGTATTAATACCAGGTAAAGAATACTGGTCCTTTTCAGTATTGTCATTAAGTCGTTTGTAATTGAAAACCAAACGTTCTTTACCTCGTTTCTCTAGGCCAGTAACAGGATCAACTTCCGTACCTGATTCCACCATCATGGCTGTGGTTCTGTGTTTACTGGATGATGGTCTGATTACTTTGATATCTAGTAACCTTTTAACATGTTTGGCCATTGTCTCTTTCATCTTGCTAGTCACATGTTTGAGAGGTCGATCTTCTATGATCAAATCTGGATTCTTGACCTCTATTCTGCATTTCACCTGATTCTTTTCCCAGAATTTCAATGGTTCCTCCCCAATAACGCCAAGTTTTCTTAGCCTTTCAAGTTCTCGGGGATCAATTAATTCTTGATTAATGATGCCCTTTCGTGGCATAGCTGCACAAATATCATAATATTCAGTTAACTCGAGATCCAGTTCTTCAAGTAGAGTTACCTGGTGTGCAGTGGAAGGGGTTGAAACCGTGGTTACCAATTTGTAAAAAGTCACCTCCCCTTTCTCTATTCTCAGTCCTCCTTCCATTGCTCGAATAAAATTCATTCCAAGAATGAAGTTTAATCCTTCTGCTAAGGAGGGCATAACAAAAGTTCTGGGTAGCCTGAAATACTGCTCTCCTACCCAAATTTTTCCTTCCTTTAGGATCTCACTTACTTTTGTTGCACCATTAACACCTTGAATGAGAGCATCTACAGAGGCCTTTTGTCTAAATTCCTTGGGAATTTTTGTTCCGTCACAGACACAGGTTGCAGCTCCAGTGTCCAATATTGCATTTAGGATACAATCTTGATTGTTGATTTCTATTCTCACTTTGATGTTCAGGAGATTATTTCTCTGCGGTGCAGCATTAACATAATATTCATTAAATGTTAGTACAGGAAGAGATGAGGGAACGAGTAACCTGGTTTTGAGATCCATTATTTCCTTTTTATTTATCTCCCCGAGTTCCAGCAGGAGTTGCTTCTCTTGTTTTAAGGCTTCAATCTCCTTTTGCTGCTTTTCATTCATTAGTTTGAGGAAAGCATTTTCTTGCTGGACTTCTGTTAATTCTCTTTCATATTCTGAGGGGGCTTCCTGTATAATTGCTAATTCTTCCATACCTGAGATTTGCTGTCTCAAATTTTTGACTTCTTCTTCAAGTTCATTTTCTCTTCTAATGAACTTTTGTATTAAATTACTTTGCAGAGCTGAGAGTGACTTCCAGTCTGTTTTCTTCATCTGTGTTCTGGTTATACTTGGCCATGAAATTTTGAAACAATGATATGTGCATAAAGAACAGATGATTAGTTTGCACTTTCGACAGTCAATTCTATTACCTGCTCTTGCTTCAAGTTTGCAATCTCTACAATCAGCTGCAGTAGTTTCATTATAACTCCAGTCATGTTGACATAAGTATTCTTTTCTTGAGACCCGCATTTGAGATCGCCATTCAGATTCTCCAATTAAGTATTCAGAAGGTTCATCTTCTATAACCTGGAGCATATTGATAGGAATAGGCACTGGTTTAAATGCTACTGATACCTTCTTTTCTTCTTGTTTATCTGTTGATCCGAAACCTCGAGATCCTCTTTGTGTTTGATCTAAGAATTGTACTTCTTCCACTTCTGGGAGTGCTATTTTCTCAATAATGAGCTGTGCTATATTATCACCAATATTGAATAATATGTTCTCAAATGAGAAATTGAATAGGATCACCTGAATGCTTCCTCTAAAATCAGCGTCAATGACTCCTCCATTAATGAATATGCCTTTTGCTGATAAGCCAGATCTAGGAGCTATCCTTCCATAAGTTCCTTCTGGTAATTTGACACTGATGCCAGTGTTTAATATGGCATGAGAATGTGGCGTTAGAACACAACCTTCACATGTTGCTAGGTCATAGCCAGCCGCTCCTTCAGTCCTTCTCTGAGGTAGAAATGCCAGAGGATGCGTTCTTCTTATCTTCAGGGTTTCCTGTATCATATCAGTCTGTTGAAGCATAAAAATATCAATTTCTTCAAACTGATAAGGTAGGTCTTCTCCTTCAGAAACAGAATAAATATCAGATAAATCTGATTCATTCATTCCTACAGAGACCACTTCTATACCTTCCTGTAACTCCAAGGAGTCCAAGATTGCAACCCTTTTCATTATTTTTCTAGGGTTTGTGCATTCAGACGCATAATGGCCTGTTTCGCCACATGCATAGCACTTGCAATTCTTTTTACGTAAAGCAAGGTGTTTTGCTTTACCAATCCTTACATGGGAATCATGAGGCTTTCCCTTGTAAGTCGTGCTTTTTCTTGCACCAAACTTCTTACCTGTTTTCTCCTTATTTTTTCCATATACACCATGAACAGGTGTATTGCCGCAGAAATTCATCTTCTTAAGCTGGCTTTGAAAAAGGGCTTCTTGACACATATCTTTCAAGAATTGCCTGGTGAAGGCTATTCTTGGTACCACCCCTATTGTGTTGGTAGGGTGCCTTTCTTTGAATGCCTTCTCAACCCTGTCTCCCAGAGGTCTTGGTAGCTTTGTAAAGAATTCTGTTGATAATTCTTCATTTACCCACATTCTTCCACTTTTAGATGCCAAGTGGAAATAGTCATTCATGTATCGGTACACCGCCTTGTCAGTCATCTCATTACATACCAGGCTCTTCAGGGTTTTGTAGGCGCTGTCTTGTTCACCAGTTGTTCCTACCTTTGGATTTTCAAGGTAGAAAATTAGCCTCATTTGATTAAGAACATTTTGCGTACCGTTATTGCCCATGGCTTGTTTCTTTAGATCTTCAAATTCTTCTTGGTATTTCATTCGCCATGTTACAAATGCTTTCTTCTCTGATTCCCCAAGAAGGTTTTCAATATATAGAATTTTATCTTCTGGGAGCTCAAAATTTTTGTCCGCAAGGTGGATGAGGGTAGAGCTTTCCCATCTGTCAAAAACTTTTGGGTCAAAATCATAAGGCATTACAAATACCGAACCTCTTTTTGCATTAGCCGAAGGTAGTTGGAACCATTCAGAGTTGTTTTCCCACTTCTTTGGCTTCTTTCCAGCTAGGTTGGCTTCTTCAATGCCTGCCCATCCTCTTGAGTTTCCAGCTGGGGCATATCCTGGAATATCCATTTCCTCATCTTGAGGTGGTCTGTACTGACTTATTGCTGATTCTCCAGTGGAGAGAATTCTTTCAATATTTTGGAGTTCAGGATAATCATCAAGAGTAGTATTGATGTTGTATTGACTTCTTGGTGATGAGATTGTTGTTTCCTCAAAGATTTTTAAGATTGCTTCATCTTCACTTTCTTCTTCATCATCTTCTCCCACCATGCTTTGGAGAAGAGAATCTTCGAAAGCTGCGAGTGCTGGGTAGTCTTGGAGCAAGTCATTAGCCATAAGGACTGGGTAGTCATCCAGCGAATCATCAATAATAGTAATAACGCCAATTATATGTTCTTCATCAGTCTCATCATCTTCCTTATTGTACATAGGTGCTTTAGATGAAGCAGCTGGTTGATAGCCTCCAAATTGTATTGAAGTACTGCCATCATAGTTAGTTGAAGATAATAAAGATGATGGTTGCATAGGGAGAATTACCCTTGAAGGTCGTAAGTTCCACTGACTGCCTTGGAACTTAATGGCTGAATATTTGGTTGCATCAATTGCTTTGACCCCCTTTGACCGGAGGTATTCCGCAACCTTTTCAACTCGGAATGCAAATCCTACATTCGGAGTATTTGATAATCTTGCGGTGATACTTCTTGTCACAAGCAGATTAGCTTCTGCTCCTTCCCATGACTCATATCCATGGGTTTGAATGGAGATCTGAATATGCCTAAAGAAATCTTTGATTGTTAACATAATATCAGGCATAACATATATTAACTGGTGTCCTTCAGCGAGATCAATCTCCATTGCAGCAATAATGCTTCTGTCATCAGTATTCCATCGAGTGTCCCTGAATACTATGAGAGCCATAGTCCCCGCATAGCGTCTATGGAGGATTTGGAAACGTACCTGTAATATCCCAAGATGGATATATTCTAACTCTGCTTGAGCTAGGCGTTCATAAGAATCTTCCATTATAAAGGTACGGTCTTGCTGGTCTGAGCCAGTGATCAGCATCCTTTCTTCAGATCTATAATGATACACCCTATGATGTATATTATCTCTTCGGGTCATGTAGAGAACCTCCGCAGGTACAGTTCTTGCGCGTTCATGCATGGATCGCCTTAGTTCAGTTTCAGGGTTCATTAGTAGGGCTAGGGTGTGTTCCCTAGGTTGCCTTCCTACTATAGATCTTCCAAGGTTGGCGATACTTCGACCCATTCTCTCAGCTTCATATCTGGCACGGGCGGTACGTCTATAGTCTCGAATTTGTTCTTCCACAAGAGGAACACCGGGTCTTTGTGAGGTAGTTGCCACTTCAGTTCCGGTGATAGGAGGAAGATGTGCTTGCCTGGTATTCATTTTATATTTTTTAAAAGATCAAAGGGGTTTTTGAATACCTTGATTTTTCCTTTCTCCTTGATAAAGGCTGCACCTTGAGAACTAAGATGTGTTCTTCTAAGTTGTTCTGTAAGCTCTGCTATGCCTGTTGTATCAGAGACTTTGTCAAGCTTGATTTTTAGTTGACGTACTTCTCTTCTTAGCTGGATAACAGAATAAAGAACAGAATTAAGCTGCCTGGATAATGAAACTAGGCTTTGTGAAGTTTCTTTCTCAGAAAATCCGACACCAATATCAGACCACCCTGTAGAAGTAGAGATGATAGCTTCTTTATACTCTTCAGAATCTTTTGGTAGGTTCATCCAATAATAACTTGCTTTAGGTGGTTGATCAATTCTTCTACTTTGTCCACTTTCTTTGATAACTCTTTATTAAGAGTTTCAGTTTGCCTTTCAATATGCTTTGGTTGTTCGCTGAGCTTGATGACTAATTCTTCAACGTCCTTTTTGGAGAGGGGACGTCTCTTCAGATAGTCTTGCCTCAGTTGCAATATTTCTTCTTTCAGTTGATTTTGTTGTTTTAGCAACTGTAGTAAATCTTCTCGTTGTTGCCTAACAATCTTTGAAAGACGGCTGATTTCTTCTAGCTGTGAGCCCTGTTCCTGGATTTTAGTTCTCACGTCTAGAGTATGAATATTATTTTGCTTACTTAAAGCAAATAAAGCCTTATTGCCAAGGTCCACCCTATAGGCAGTAATTTTCAAATTATAGGCTAAATCTTTTTGCAAAGAAGAATCTAGATTTAAGTAGTCTAGATCTTTTCTGTTTTGCCAAGAGTTTTTCCACAAAAGAAATTGATTTTCAAATTCTTTTAAATCAGTGTTCATGTACTAATTAGAGCTAACCGTGAATGATGATGATTAAATAAGATAGGGTTTATGGATCTAAAGAAACAAGCCATGGGCAATAACGGTACGCAAAATGTTCTTAATCAAATGAGGCTAATTTTCTACCTTGAAAATCCAAAGGTAGGAACAACTGGTGAACAAGACAGCGCCTACAAAACCCTGAAGAGCCTGGTATGTAATGAGATGACTGACAAGGCGGTGTACCGATACATGAATGACTATTTCCACTTGGCATCTAAAAGTGGAAGAATGTGGGTAAATGAAGAATTATCAACAGAATTCTTTACAAAGCTACCAAGACCTCTGGGAGACAGGGTTGAGAAGGCATTCAAAGAAAGGCACCCTACCAACACAATAGGGGTGGTACCAAGAATAGCCTTCACCAGGCAATTCTTGAAAGATATGTGTCAAGAAGCCCTTTTTCAAAGCCAGCTTAAGAAGATGAATTTCTGCGGCAATACACCTGTTCATGGTGTATATGGAAAAAATAAGGAGAAAACAGGTAAGAAGTTTGGTGCAAGAAAAAGCACGACTTACAAGGGAAAGCCTCATGATTCCCATGTAAGGATTGGTAAAGCAAAACACCTTGCTTTACGTAAAAAGAATTGCAAGTGCTATGCATGTGGCGAAACAGGCCATTATGCGTCTGAATGCACAAACCCTAGAAAAATAATGAAAAGGGTTGCAATCTTGGACTCCTTGGAGTTACAGGAAGGTATAGAAGTGGTCTCTGTAGGAATGAATGAATCAGATTTATCTGATATTTATTCTGTTTCTGAAGGAGAAGACCTACCTTATCAGTTTGAAGAAATTGATATTTTTATGCTTCAACAGACCGATATGATACAGGAAACCCTGAAGATAAGAAGAACGCATCCTCTGGCATTTCTACCTCAGAGAAGGACTGAAGGAGCGGCTGGCTATGACCTAGCAACATGTGAAGGTTGTGTTCTAACGCCACATTCTCATGCCATATTAAACACTGGCATCAGTGTCAAATTACCAGAAGGAACTTATGGAAGGATAGCTCCTAGATCTGGCTTATCAGCAAAAGGCATATTCATTAATGGAGGAGTCATTGACGCTGATTTTAGAGGAAGCATTCAGGTGATCCTATTCAATTTCTCATTTGAGAACATATTATTCAATATTGGTGATAATATAGCACAGCTCATTATTGAGAAAATAGCACTCCCAGAAGTGGAAGAAGTACAATTCTTAGATCAAACACAAAGAGGATCTCGAGGTTTCGGATCAACAGATAAACAAGAAGAAAAGAAGGTATCAGTAGCATTTAAACCAGTGCCTATTCCTATCAATATGCTCCAGGTTATAGAAGATGAACCTTCTGAATACTTAATTGGAGAATCTGAATGGCGATCTCAAATGCGGGTCTCAAGAAAAGAATACTTATGTCAACATGACTGGAGTTATGATGAAACTACTGCAGCTGATTGTAGAGATTGTAAACTTGAAGCAAGAGCAGGTAATAGAATTGACTGTCGAAAGTGCAAACTAATCATCTGTTCTTTATGCACATATCATTGTTTCAAAATTTCATGGCCAAGTATAACCAGAACACAGATGAAGAAAACAGACTGGAAGTCACTCTCAGCTCTGCAAAGTAATTTAATACAAAAGTTCATTAGAAGAGAAAATGAACTTGAAGAAGAAGTCAAAAATTTGAGACAGCAAATCTCAGGTATGGAAGAATTAGCAATTATACAGGAAGCCCCCTCAGAATATGAAAGAGAATTAACAGAAGTCCAGCAACAAAATGCTTTCCTCAAACTAATGAATGAAAAGCAGCAAAAGGAGATTGAAGCCTTAAAACAAGAGAAGCAACTCCTGCTGGAACTCGGGGAGATAAATAAAAAGGAAATAATGGATCTCAAAACCAGGTTACTCGTTCCCTCATCTCTTCCTGTACTAACATTTAATGAATATTATGTTAATGCTGCACCGCAGAGAAATAATCTCCTGAACATCAAAGTGAGAATAGAAATCAACAATCAAGATTGTATCCTAAATGCAATATTGGACACTGGAGCTGCAACCTGTGTCTGTGACGGAACAAAAATTCCCAAGGAATTTAGACAAAAGGCCTCTGTAGATGCTCTCATTCAAGGTGTTAATGGTGCAACAAAAGTAAGTGAGATCCTAAAGGAAGGAAAAATTTGGGTAGGAGAGCAGTATTTCAGGCTACCCAGAACTTTTGTTATGCCCTCCTTAGCAGAAGGATTAAACTTCATTCTTGGAATGAATTTTATTCGAGCAATGGAAGGAGGACTGAGAATAGAGAAAGGGGAGGTGACTTTTTACAAATTGGTAACCACGGTTTCAACCCCTTCCACTGCACACCAGGTAACTCTACTTGAAGAACTGGATCTCGAGTTAACTGAATATTATGATATTTGTGCAGCTATGCCACGAAAGGGCATCATTAATCAAGAATTAATTGATCCCCGAGAACTTGAAAGGCTAAGAAAACTTGGCGTTATTGGGGAGGAACCATTGAAATTCTGGGAAAAGAATCAGGTGAAATGCAGAATAGAGGTCAAGAATCCAGATTTGATCATAGAAGATCGACCTCTCAAACATGTGACTAGCAAGATGAAAGAGACAATGGCCAAACATGTTAAAAGGTTACTAGATATCAAAGTAATCAGACCATCATCCAGTAAACACAGAACCACAGCCATGATGGTGGAATCAGGTACGGAAGTTGATCCTGTTACTGGCCTAGAGAAACGAGGTAAAGAACGTTTGGTTTTCAATTACAAACGACTTAATGACAATACTGAAAAGGACCAGTATTCTTTACCTGGTATTAATACAATCATTGCACGGATTGGTCATTCAAAAATATACTCAAAATTTGATCTGAAGAGCGGTTTTCACCAAGTTATGATGGAACAGGAGTCAATTCCGTGGACGGCATTCTGGGCAATCGATGGATTGTATGAATGGCTTGTTATGCCATTCGGTCTTAAGAACGCGCCTGCGATTTTTCAGAGGAAGATGGACAATTGCTTCCGAGGTACTGAAGAATTTATTGCTATTTATATTGACGACATACTTGTGTTTTCAGATACTTATGAGGCGCATAAAAGGCATTTAAAGGCCTTTATTACAATCTGTGAGCAGAATGGGCTGATACTTAGCCCAACCAAGTATAAAATTGGAGTTAAACAAGTAGATTTCTTGGGAGCCACTATTGGGGATTCTAAAATCAGGCTACAGCCACATATTATCCAAAAAATCCTAGAGACAAAATCTGAGAGCTTGACTGAAATACGAGCACTAAGAAGGTGGCTAGGAATCTTGAACTATGCAAGAGCGTATATCCCTAATCTGGGAAAGACGCTAGGACCACTTTACTCTAAGACGTCTGCTAAAGGTGAAAGACGTATGAACACACAGGATTGGAAAATCATAGAACAGATCAAACAGCAAGTTCAGAACCTGCCAGATCTTGATATTCCCCCGCCAAATGCAATTATCCTCCTTGAAACTGATGGATGCATGGAGGGATGGGGCGGTATATGTAAATGGAAGATTTCTAAAGGAGAACCAAGGACTTCTGAGAAAATTTGTGCATATGCTTCAGGGCGATTCTTGCCGGTGAAAAGCGCTATAGATGCAGAAGTTCAAGCCGTGATCAACAGCCTGGAAAAATTTAAAATCTATTATCTTGATAAATCTGAATTGATTATCAGAACGGATAGCCATGCTATAGTCAAATTCTATGAAAAGGCTTCTGATCACAAACCATCCCGGGTACGTTGGCTTACCCTTTCAGATTATATTTCAGGGATTGGTATAAAGGTCTCCTTTGAACATATAAGTGGAAAAGACAATGTCTTAGCTGATGAACTCTCTCGGCTGATAACTACAATTCTGGTGGACAAATGGGAGCACACCTTACTACGTCCACTAACAAAGGCTATTAATGAGGTTTTACAAAAACCTAATCCTATTGCAGAAGCAAGAATGGCATCTCACATCTCAAACGCATTGAGGACCAGCAAAAAGGGTAATGAACTTGTTAATGTGATTATAAATAACCAACTCTCTTTGCAGTGTGCATGCGGAAGAGATGCAGCTTTGCTAGTTTCTCACACTAGCAGAAATCCTGGACGACATTTCTATAAGTGTAGCACTGATACATGCCATTCCTGGTATTGGGCTGACTTAATAGAAAATTATGTACAACAAAGGCTCAACATGGAGGCACCTTTGGCCCAAGAACCAATTAATTGGGTCAACATAGAGCAGCACGGCTACTGGGACAACGATCCAGTATGGGAAGAACCAGGGTTAGGAGAACCCGAAGTTATCAACAATGATGATGAAGCCAACTCAGAAGTTGACGATCCTACGGAAGATTCCTCACTCTTCCACCAGCACATGGACTAAAGCGGACGTGGTGGACCCCCCCCCATAAACAAATGTCGAAGCAATAATTCAGGAATCTTATCCTGACTTTTTCTTTTGTAACAAAGGACTTACGTGTCCTCTTTACTTTTAGAACGTGCACCGAAAGTAGGTTGTCGTGCACTAAGTGTGATAGAGCTGAGTCAGCTAGTTGGTGGTTCTTTACTTACTAACTAAGCAAAACCTCCACTCCTTGATGTATATAAGGAGTAGCTCTCTCAGTGTAACAGGCATCGAAGAAGATCTCTATCTGCCTATTCACTCCTAAGTTTCAGAAAGCAACTGAATTGTTTTCAGCCTTGCGAGTAAGGAACAAGATCCTGTAAATTTCCGCTAGCAGCTTGTAAGTTTGTGTGAAATAAATTTCCTTTGTGAAAAAGTTTAGTTTCACTACTATCTCTCTTTGGTATCAGAGCTAAGGTTATGGAATACATGGGGTAAAACCTTAAGATAGGGGCCTAATTAGGCTCTGCTTACATAAACCAATGTTTAACCTTAATTGTTTTATAAGTCGAACAGGTATTAGTTCTCTGAAGGTTGCCTTACGCCTGAATCATGCTTCTACCTTATGAAGTAAAGAAAAATGATTCTTCACCGAAAACCTAAAGTGGAGCTGGGAAGGTTAGGGGAGTCGTTGCTAAAGGTCGCTTGAAGCCTAGGTGGCGTGAAGACCGTGTCAGACTCAAAAATCTTCTAATATCCTCCTGAGGTGATGAAGCTGCGTGAAGTATTTACAAAAGTAAGAAGAAGCATGAGGCAGAGTAAGGTTAATTCTTAAGAGACCACGTACCTGGTAAGACGTACAAACTAAAAGGATAAACTAGGTGAAATGTAAGTATCCTAGGAAGGCATAAACCCTATCTTATTTAATCATCATCATTCACGGTTAGCTCTAATTAGTACATGAACACTGATTTAAAAGAATTTGAAAATCAATTTCTTTTGTGGAAAAACTCTTGGCAAAACAGAAAAGATCTAGACTACTTAAATCTAGATTCTTCTTTGCAAAAAGATTTAGCCTATAATTTGAAAATTACTGCCTATAGGGTGGACCTTGGCAATAAGGCTTTATTTGCTTTAAGTAAGCAAAATAATATTCATACTCTAGACGTGAGAACTAAAATCCAGGAACAGGGCTCACAGCTAGAAGAAATCAGCCGTCTTTCAAAGATTGTTAGGCAACAACGAGAAGATTTACTACAGTTGCTAAAACAACAAAATCAACTGAAAGAAGAAATATTGCAACTGAGGCAAGACTATCTGAAGAGACGTCCCCTCTCCAAAAAGGACGTTGAAGAATTAGTCATCAAGCTCAGCGAACAACCAAAGCATATTGAAAGGCAAACTGAAACTCTTAATAAAGAGTTATCAAAGAAAGTGGACAAAGTAGAAGAATTGATCAACCACCTAAAGCAAGTTATTATTGGATGAACCTACCAAAAGATTCTGAAGAGTATAAAGAAGCTATCATCTCTACTTCTACAGGGTGGTCTGATATTGGTGTCGGATTTTCTGAGAAAGAAACTTCACAAAGCCTAGTTTCATTATCCAGGCAGCTTAATTCTGTTCTTTATTCTGTTATCCAGCTAAGAAGAGAAGTACGTCAACTGAAAATCAAGCTTGACAAAGTCTCTGATACAACAGGCGTAGCAGAGCTTACAGAACAACTTAGACGAACACATCTTAGTTCTCAAGGTGCAGCCTTCATCAAGGAGAAAGGAAAAATCAAGGTATTCAAAAATCCCTTTGATCTTTTAAAAAATATAAAATGAATACCAGGCAAGCACATCTTCCTCCTATCACCGGAACTGAAGTGGCAACTACCTCACAAAGACCCGGTGTTCCTCTTGTGGAAGAACAAATTCGAGACTATAGACGTACCGCCCGTGCCAGATATGAAGCTGAGAGAATGGGTCGAAGTATCGCCAACCTTGGAAGATCTATAGTAGGAAGGCAACCTAGGGAACACACCCTAGCCCTACTAATGAACCCTGAAACTGAACTAAGGCGATCCATGCATGAACGCGCAAGAACTGTACCTGCGGAGGTTCTCTACATGACCCGAAGAGATAATATACATCATAGGGTGTATCATTATAGATCTGAAGAAAGGATGCTGATCACTGGCTCAGACCAGCAAGACCGTACCTTTATAATGGAAGATTCTTATGAACGCCTAGCTCAAGCAGAGTTAGAATATATCCATCTTGGGATATTACAGGTACGTTTCCAAATCCTCCATAGACGCTATGCGGGGACTATGGCTCTCATAGTATTCAGGGACACTCGATGGAATACTGATGATAGAAGCATTATTGCTGCAATGGAGATTGATCTCACTGAAGGACACCAGTTAATATATGTTATGCCCGATATTATGTTAACAATCAAAGATTTCTTTAGGCATATTCAGATCTCCATTCAAACCCATGGATATGAGTCATGGGAAGGAGCAGAAGCTAATCTGCTTGTGACAAGAAGTATCACCGCAAGATTATCAAATACTCCGAATGTAGGATTTGCATTCCGAGTTGAAAAGGTTGCGGAATACCTCCGGTCAAAGGGGGTCAAAGCAATTGATGCAACCAAATATTCACCATTAAGTTCCAAGGCTCAGTGGAACTTACGACCTTCAAGGGTAATTCTCCCTATGCAACCATCATCTTTATTATCTTCAACTAACTATGATGGCAGTACTTCAATACAATTTGGAGGCTATCAACCAGCTGCTTCATCTAAAGCACCTATGTACAATAAGGAAGATGATGAGACTGATGAAGAACATATAATTGGCGTTATTACTATTATTGATGATTCGCTGGATGACTACCCAGTCCTTATGGCTAATGACTTGCTCCAAGACTACCCAGCACTCGCAGCTTTCGAAGATTCTCTTCTCCAAAGCATGGTGGGAGAAGATGATGAAGAAGAAAGTGAAGATGAAGCAATCTTAAAAATCTTTGAGGAAACAACAATCTCATCACCAAGAAGTCAATACAACATCAATACTACTCTTGATGATTATCCTGAACTCCAAAATATTGAAAGAATTCTCTCCACTGGAGAATCAGCAATAAGTCAGTACAGACCACCTCAAGATGAGGAAATGGATATTCCAGGATATGCCCCAGCTGGAAGCTCAAGAGGATGGGCAGACATTGAAGAAGCCAACCTAGCTGGAAAGAAGCCAAAGAAGTGGGAAAACAACTCTGAATGGTTCCAACTACCTTCGGCTAATGCAAAAAGAGGTTCGGTATTTGTAATGCCTTATGATTTTGACCCAAAAGTTTTTGACAGATGGGAAAGCTCTACCCTCATCCACCTTGCGGACAAAAATTTTGAGCTCCCAGAAGATAAAATTCTATATATTGAAAACCTTCTTGGGGAATCAGAGAAGAAAGCATTTGTAACATGGCGAATGAAATACCAAGAAGAATTTGAAGATCTAAAGAAACAAGCCATGGGCAATAACGGTACGCAAAATGTTCTTAATCAAATGAGGCTAATTTTCTACCTTGAAAATCCAAAGGTAGGAACAACTGGTGAACAAGACAGCGCCTACAAAACCCTGAAGAGCCTGGTATGTAATGAGATGACTGACAAGGCGGTGTATCATGTAGGGCAGGGATAAGCCAGGGTATTTATTACAGGAAGGGAACGCACGAATAAAACGACGTAAAAGTACACCTAAGTCACATCATAAATATGATTAACGTTTGCAACATTACTTGATGGTTGGATCGTACCTTATTATTCTATTGACCCAATCGTATCCCTCCACGTAAGCGGAACTACTCCTCACTAACCAGTTCCTGCGCAGCACCGCAACCTCCGGGATCGGCCGTTTCCCCCTTTGCGGCTCGCGTCGCCCTCAGGAGTTCTCCCGCCGCTGCTCCCCACCGTCGTCGTCCGCGTCTCCGTACCCGATCTGAGCGCCGCCGCGTCCGGAGACGTAGTCGATGAGGTCCTCCCCCGAGGGGCCCTGATCCGACGGGGGTGGCGGAGAAATGCGGAGGATGACGGCGACGGCGACGAGGAGGAAGCCGGTGGAGAGGAGGAGCGGCCAGAAGAAGGCTGCGACGGCGGAGAAGCTCGGGCCGACGCTAAGGAGGCCGATTCCAGCGGCTACGAGGGCGGCGACGACTCCGAGGCCGAGCCGGTTCCGCAGCGCGGCCTCCGCAAGCTGGACGTGGATCGCCATCAAAATGGAAGGAAGGAAGGAGAGTGGAGCGGAGGAGGAGAAGAAGGATTAGGATTATATCGCGTTGCACGGATTCTCTTCTTCTCCCCAACGTCTTGTTTACTTTGGTGTCGGGAAAAGGGAGGAGGGCGTGTAGTATAGGTATAAGATTTTTGCAAATTGGCCCTTTCTTTTTTCGCGTTTGATTTATGGGAATACGACCGTTAATGGCACGTGATTAGTAATCATTAAAATATAAAAAAGATGCCCTCGTTATTATTTTGATGTACCACCATTCTGAGAAAAATTAATGTTGTGTTTACTCTAGTTGTCGAAAACAAATTCTAAGGAAGGAGAAAGAAAAGAAGAATAAAAAGCAGGGAAAAAGAAAGTGAAACAAACAAAAGGCGGGGAAGAATAAATAGGATAGAAGCTCGCTAAAGCAAGTGAGGCGGTGAAATAAAGAGAAAATATATGCAAACGGTATATTCAGCAATAACAAGGAAAAGAATTGAATTTAGAAACTTTGAAGCATTTGTTAATCTTAAATGTGTCCATATCGATGACTCATTATTTTAATGTAGTTTCTTTGCATAGAAGGAGATTATGAAAACACTTACTTGAAATCGAAATTTTACTTTTTAAGAGGAAGGACATTTCGTTTTGATAAATTTGTATGGATAGAAAAATATCTAAAAAATAATTTTGGATATCCGTCTATTATTTTATAAAAGTAAACAAACAAAAAGATAAATAGTTCATCCTTTTACATTAAATACATAATTGAAAAAAAAAATATATCACATTAAAAACTTTCTTTTATTTTTATTTTCATCCATTCAAGTAAACCGAGAGTAAAATTTCACTGTTTCACTGACCACACTATAGAAACATAATGCTCTTGATCCACGCTTTTCTTTTACAAGCCATCGGGGTAATTCAGAAATTACAGATAAATCTTAACAGACAAAAAAACAAGATTACAAGTAATTCAAACTTCCTTGCAGCAACTTTAATCAACACAATTTCAAATAAGGTAGAGTTGATTTGGTCAAAATAACTCCAAAATAATACAATTTTAATCCTCCAGAATTGAAGTTTTTGGTAGAAAATGTTAAATAGTATTGTTTTAATAATTTTTTTTCCAAAATAAAACCCCTTTTGATGATATAGATACCCTTATCATTTGTATTGAGAGAAAATTTTACCATAACCTTCACGAGTTTCAATATTTTTCGATTGTACCCCTAAAAATTTAAAAAAAATTATACTTCAGCCCATCAACTAACACTGCAACAAGACCCGAAAGACTATTTAGCATTACTGTACATTAATAGTATGCTTCATTTAACTGGTAGCAAAACCAAAACTTAAAGACTGAGATTACGATGACTGTTGAATTAGTTCATCTTCGATAAGGGTTTAGGGCTCACGTGATTTTGCCAATGAATAGAGATACAGGAGTTGGATCACAGTCAAGTTTTTTGGGCTTATTTTTACAGACTATTTGATGATAAATAGATCTGGGCAGCAGAAAAAGAAAGCAATTACTGAACAATGGTAGACTCTTCCTGCTGGCCTAACTTTTTCTTCACCAAATCATAGACCCTGTCCACTTTCACTGGATCAACTTTGAACAAACAATGGGCATCTGATTTGTTGACAATGTTGCCTTTGTATATCTCTTGTACCAGTGTCTCTTGCATTTTGAGGTAGTGACTGGGCAGCAATCGGTTTTGACAGCACAGTTCTTGCTCCTGCAGATATCAAATGACAAAATAATAATTATAATTATAATGAAAAAATGATACAAAGAATAATTATCTAACCATATTCGTCATCACCCAATCAGATTTAAGTTCAAGTTTGAGTTTTCAAAAAGGTTTCAGGACCTTAAAACAAAAGGGAACAGAAATTGTAGCAGTTTCTTTCAAAATATCTAATTCACAAGTAAAATGGCATGGCTTAAAAACTAATATTGACAAACTAAAGAAATAAAGGATAGTGCGCAAATAATAAATCAGTAGTTCTTACAATATCACTAAGCAATTCTGCCCCAGGAAATCCGGTGATATCCCATTCATCAAATGGTCTCGCAGCAAGTTGTCCTGCATTAGCTGAAGGTGAGCCTTTGCTGCTGGAATCTAACCCAATGCCACCTTTTATTTTGTGGTCATCATTTGTGTTTCTTGGACTTCCATCATTTTCCCCCTTTTCACGGTTTAACGGGCGGCTTGCTTTTTGCATCAGTTTTCCCCCAGGAAGAACCTGAGAGCTTTCCTTGGAGTTTTGTGCATTAGCCTCTAGCTCTCTCTTCCTCTTCTGTTCAGTGTATGTTTTCGCTTCTGCCAGTGTGCGGCACCCAGCAGATCGACACTCCTGGCAAACAGACATGAAATCACAAATGTGCCCAAGTAAAATTATTTCTCAGTAGGATCTTAACTTTTTTTTTCTCTCTTTTGAAAGTTATCAGTTGGTTAAGGACTCTTTCAGGGTAGCCAGGATGACATCAGAGAACCTTTTCAAGCATTTTACATATCTTAATATATAACAATCATACAACTCAAGGGTGCAATTTGCCAGCGCTTAATGATATTAATCCAAATCTCCTTTTTCCTAAACCAAATCTCCTTTGTCTTGTTGATTAAAATATAAAAGTAAATTGACAACCCTGCTTAACTATAGAAAAAGATTGCACCTGAAGCTCTTGAATTCTTCTTTGAAAATATAGAAGTAAATCAACAACTCTACTTATGGAAAAAGTTTGCACCTGAAGCTCTTGAATTCTTCTTTGAATTTTGCGCTCCTCAATGACACTCTTGACCAAATCCTCATGCTCTTCTTGAGAAAGAAAGCGCACAAAGACCTTGAAACGATTATAAATGTTTCTGTCCTCATTAGAAATCTCCTTTTCTAATGGATTAGGATAAAGTAAATTCCTTTCTAGAATAAACTCCTTTCTCCGCTTCCTCTCATCAAGCCTATCAAAAAGTTAATAATACACCAGTCACAATTTTAGCAAGTCTGCAGTAATAAATATGCTATCCCACAAGTACTACAAAATATGCATACCAAAGGCCATTTGAGCAACAATTTGAAAAGGGAAACGGCTTTATGTTCACATGGTACTCAACAACATGCATTAAAGTAAAATTGTACTGGGGAGACAAGTTGGGTACATAGCCTGAGATGGTAATTAAATTTATGCTAAATTAACTCAAAAGACCATGCAGTTGAGACTGTATTTCTTATGATGGAAAGAAGAGGAAGGTGAAATGGCTTGAGGAAAACATGAGGCAGCCCTCCGCTTCCTACTAGAGAGAGTGGAAAGGACAAAAGTGAGAGAGAAATCTCTCACAATTTTCCTTCAGTTGCTTCCGCCCAAACCATGATGAAAGTCAGGCTTCAAAGGGCGTGTGCGGGGACGAACTTTTTTGTCTTTTTTTACCCTATACTCCTTTCCTCTTGTTCAGTTCTCTCCCCTTCCATTGGCCTCCCTTGTAGGAACCAAAATGATAATAAGTGATGGATGCAATCTTTTGCAACTAACCTTGACAAATAAATTCGTAGCATTCGCAGCTTTAGTTCCCGCTCTGTTTCTGAGTCATTTTCCTTAAACTCCATATCAGCTAATGCCTGCTCTGCATCATTATCATATTCAGGATCAAATTCTTGCCTCTTCTGATTATAACCACTCTCAATAAACATAGGATCTTCCTCTCCTGAATACTTGGGCTTTTTCACACCAATTGTCCTATCTGCATAAGAACCTGGCAATCAAAAATGTCAAACAGGTTCATCACATATTAAAGTAGAAAAGCAAGAAACATAGCATTCCGAATTAACATCAACTTAGCATTCAACAAGAAAATAAGAAATAATAGTCACTGAGGCATGTATCTACAAGGCAGCAAGCAGAGTGGCGTAGCAATGAGTGTGATGGAAATAGACCATTTTAAAGATAAATTGGTCAAATAAAATAAATCCTGTTCAGGATCTAAATTTCTAATTTTTATTTTATTTTTACTTGGGTCAAAATATAATCTTATCTTAACCCTACTATTATTTTTCCAAGCACCTACAATCTATTTTGCTTGTCTTATGAGAAACCAAGTTATTATAAAACCCATAGAAGAGATCTACATTTCATTGTTCATTTGTTTAATCGATCATATAAAGTTTCTATTTTCATATATTTCCTGTTCTCACTCTCACAAGATCATCAACTGAGTCAAGGGCATCCAGATCCATTGTAGCATTGCACCAGTGTCTAGTATCCACAACTTGTTATGGTAGGAGAAAATGGCATCTCAAGGCATTGAAGTGAATGGTTCAGAAGTAGAAAGAAAACCTAACAGAATTTTTTTTCCAAATATTTTAATGCTTAACCATATAGTAACAAAAATCAGAACTTCAGAAGAAATTTAGCACATGTATGCTCATCCTGATGTCAACCTTCTACTTTAGGTCCATCAGCATTATCTTTAATCTGTCCTGTGTTTAAAGCCATCTTACTTGCACCTGCAGAAAGACACAGAAATCAATCAATCATACAAGGAATAGCTCTAACCTTAGATGTGAAACATTTTAGTGCCTAGGCCCGTCTAGGCCCTAGGGGTGTCAAAAATGAACCCAACCCGCCAACCCAAGTCGATCTGAAAACATCGGGTTAGAGTTCGGGGTTTTTAGGTTGTGTTAGGATCAGGTTGAATTCGGATTGCCCGGTTTGACTTGAATTTAAGATTTAGGGATTTTTTGGGGTTAAATTAAATTTTATTTTGAAAATTAAGATGCTTTATGTACAAGGTTAGTATGATAATGATGAAGTTTGAGATAAAAGTGAAGAATATTGAAATAATAATAATAAAAAAAGTCTTTCTTAATCGAGTTGGTCGGGTTACCTGGGTTCGGGTTTAGGGTTGTGTTTGGGATTGGGTCAAGTTCGGGTTAGGATTTTTTTTTATAATATTCTTGCTTCGACCCGACCCGAAACCACCCGACCCATCTGAATTGACACCCCTAGGCCCATCTATGTTTGTCTCCAGAGCAACAAAGAACCAAGAAAACATCTAGTCATGAGGAAGAAACAAAAAAAAAAAGAGAGAGAGAACTACCTGGAGCTAAATTTGATGGTGACCGATTAACTGAACCATCACTTGAATCTTCAACCCTGTCATGGACACACACAGAGAAACAAAGGATTCAGAAAAGATTTTAGAAGGAAAAGGAAAATTTTTGGTCAAACTGCATACTTGACCCTTGCAGGTGAAAATGGTGACTCATCCTTTGGTATGACATCACCAAGCAATGAAGTGCCTACAATAAGGAAGCATTAGCATCTAGATAATCAATATTGTTCCTATTGGGCAAGCACACTAAGTATAAATTCATTGAATATAACAGTCAGTTTTATGCCTGTTTAACTTAAATAAACCTAATCCAAACCCATTAACCAAGACTACCCCTACCCTATTCCTTGTTTGATCACAAGCAAGCGGAAAACCCACTGCATCCCCTTCAGTTCATGAACCACTCACATTCCCTTACTGTGACCTTCCCACTCCGCCCTCTCCTCTTTATCAACCTTCTCAAGCATCTCCCCACTCCTTCTAAATGTAGCAGTGAATGCTACTTCTTACAGCCATGCTGGTAAGCAGCAGACCGTCTGTGTAATCCAAGTAACCAGAGATGGTTGTTCCTTCTGGTTTGCTCCTTGCACATGACAATGCCAATGGTTTTGCCTCATCAGTGAGCGAGTGAGTTAATCCTCGTCCTTCCACATGAAACCCTCCTTTTGCTGTGAGAAGCAAAATCATCGCCAGCCAAATCACCAACATACAGCCGTGAAAGTTATAAGTGGTGACCAGTGGATCTTAGAGCATTTTAACCTTTCTTCCTTTGTCTTGAATTTGGGCTAAAATTTATTTCCCCTCTTATTTGTGCAGTGATCAATACCCTCAAGAAAAATCCTTTCTAGCACTGACCTTCGTTCTTTTAAAGTAAGATCCTCCCCTTGCTTGATGGTCTAACTGTTGAGTTAGGGGATCAACCGAGGCAATGACCTTTAAAGCATACTATTGGAAGAGAAGAAAATGATGAAGAGTTCTCATACCTTAGTCATATGATTATTGCCCAAATCATTGTAGATGTTAGGCATGAGATATGTTTGATGGAGGTACTAAAGGTAAAGATGTGCAAGTGTCTTGCACCTGTTGAGACTAAGAGAGAGGTAACAGGTAAGAAAGTTACCGGACACTTAATTGAAATTATTGTTGTCAAGATCGGTATTGATACAGATCGTTCAAATTAGATTGGTATCAACAAAGCCAATCATCTTTACTGAGAAATTGGTTATCACACAGATTGTTTGAAGTTTAAATAAAGTCAAGATTCAAAGAAATTACCAAAATATGAGTTAAGTGACACACTTCATTGCTTACTCTATCGCCACAAATGACACACTTCATTGCTAGTTCGGATCCTCTGTCCCCATTTCTCTCTGTCCCCGTGTCCCACTGCTGATCGGACGGGTCAAATTACATCTCAATACATCATGGCATCTTTAAGATGTGTGCAGTATCCTCGTGATGTGCAAGGCATCCTTGAGATGTAATCTGGCCCGTCCGATCGACAGTGGGACACGGGGACAGAGAGAAATGGGGACAGAGGATCCGAACTGCTTCATTGCTTACTCTATCGCCACAAGTTCAGTGACAAACAAAGCCAGAAGAAAGATCCGTAACTACAACTGCTGAAGAACTAGAGCAGATTTTGAAGTTAGATTTCTCTTGTCAGATCCAAAGATTGTGTGCCCCTAAGTCACAATCTATTAATGATGAACTTTTGAGGGAGGTGTACTATTTACGCTTTGCAATATACTCATGCAATTGCACTGGTGTCGTTGCGTGAAGAGAAATATCATAAATTGTGGCTCAGTGTTTGATGTGCTAGTAGATAAAGGCAGAAGGTCAGCAAATTGCAGGGTTGCTTCAGAATATTCAAATCCCTAATTGATGGAAGTAAATCACTATGGGTTGGTTGTGAAAGGAGCACATCTCAATTTAGATTGTAGTCAACCACTTAACCAAGTCAACCCATATCTTGCACATCCATAAATATGATCAACTAGCCAAGTTTAATTGTAGAGATCATCAAACATCATGAGATTCCTCTAAGCATCATCTTGAACCATGACCCTCGTTTCACTTTAAGACTTTGCATTGTCTCATCCTAGAGCTTGCAAAAGGCTTTGGGTACCGATCTTAGATATTGCACTATCTTCCAGTCACAGACAGATGATCAGTTAGCGAGCATTATTTAGATTCTTGATGGTTTTCTGTAAGTGCACGGGACATAAGTGGTAGTTGAGAGGAGCATCTACACCTCATGGAATTCACATAAAACAACAGTTGCAGCCACCAAGGGGGCCACTATTCGAGGCACTTTAAGAGATAACTTAGCAATCTTTTGTGCCTTAGGATAACACTGATGAGCAGCAAACAATGGGCCCCTGGTAAATTTAGAAAGATACAGAGTAGCACAAAGGGTGAGATAGAGACAATTCACCACCAAAAGAGTCGACAGAAGAGTTATCTGAAGTAGAGTGTTAAAGTGTTACAAATTCGGATTAAGACCATGCCTTCTTCCACATGCCCCCTCCCAAGGGGTGACTAGATTCGGTTTCAAGAGAATGTTGGCCCACAAATCTATTTTTCCATTTTAAATCCTTGAGAGAATTGGTTTAGTAGTCTATAGGTTTGCTTTACAGCTTTGAATATTGTGCAAAACTTGTCTTATGTGTCCATGAAAATACTTGTCAAACTCAACTCACATTTTATATAGAGACTAGCAGCACCACTTAATGCTGATGCAACTTATATTGAACCACCAGTTAGCATTCTACACCATAAGGAGAATCGCTAGTGGAACCAAAAATCGAGAATATGTAAATTGTGAAGGTCAAGTAGTAACACTCCAACACCATTCAAATCAGAAGGCTACTTGAACTTGAGAGCGACAATAACATGCATGTTGGATATCCTTATCGTTTTACTTTCGGTAACTAATTGTAGGAATTGAATTTCAACTCAATTGGGGTCCCTGTGACACAAATTCATCCTCTATCCTATTCATCATTCAATCACAAGGGGGAGATGGAGTCCACTGCTGACTTTTATCCTTCATCCTCTTCTTTTTATCCACCTCAAGCTTTTTTCCCTTCTTACAAATCAAGTGGTTTAATTGCTACCTCTTCCAGCGACACTAACATCCAGTGGCCCGCTATGTGATCCAGGCAGCTGGAGATGGTCATGTTCCTTCCAATTTATGTAAACCCTCTCCCCTCACATGTGAGCAACGCCAACAATGAGAAAGTGGTCCGATCCCAAGCAAAATCAGTGATCATATACCCACACCTCCCACACAAATTCCTCCTCTCTCTGGAGATCATGTGTTCCATTATAAGATAATGTGGATCCGCGATCATTAAGTCTATTGGCTTTAGTGCTAGAGTTCCATCTTTATGCCGAGTAGCCCCCTTGGGTTGGTGCGGAAGCCTTGATCGCCTACTTATACTGCGCATGAGGTGTTTGCATGCCCATACACCTGTTAGAAATTTTTGCTTGGATAAACTATAAATACAATATTTATCTTTCCTACTATTTCTTGTCTATTATTTTTGGTTTCCTTCTTTTTTACTGACAATCTAAATTTTGTTTTAACCTCACATTAACCTAAGGCGAGAAGTTGGCATTGAGATAGATTTGTCAGGCGTACTACTACATTATTGCTTTGAGACATCACTGCTACTTGACTTGAAACATCTTTGCATCTTTTCGAGTTCTACCAGAACAATTACTGCCTTAGTCATTGTGTATTTTCCCTATTTGGACATGTTTCTGATGCTTTAAGGCTATTTTATAAATTGTCATGTTTTTAGTAATAAATCATTTTTGTATTGTTAATGTTTTATTTGCATTATTGCTATTGTTATCCTGAGATGCTTGGTGCAAATGTTGACACACACTTTTGTGGCACAATTCTTTAATTGCCATTAGAGCGGTTGTACCACCCTTCGAGAAATTGCTCATACCCATGGTTGGAGGGTCAATCATTGTATATGTTAACAACTACCACTGTTTGTGATTCACTCTATAAGTTACTGAGGTTCACTCTATATCATGTTTGTTATTATGTAAAGTAGGCAGAAAACAATAGAAAGATCTACTTAGAAATCTTCTGAGATAAGATTTACTTCCGGTTGGATGGAACAATTTGATTACAAGAAGGTAATAATTTCAGTGTATTAAACATACTAAGATTCTCATTTTCTTTACTTCCACATACGGGTGTTCTAGATTTTTTTTATTTATTATTGATAATTAAACAACTACAATCATAAAATGCTAATGCACTGAGAATTCCATGGGTACTAGTCACAACACAATTACAATGTTGCATAAATTAAAAATGGATCTTCCAGAACTAGAAAAACAATTACCATAAATGGATATGAGAGATTGCAAGGGGAAGTTATATCAGTGGTAAGAGAAAGAAACATTTAAATGGATAAGTGACAACTCTATGAAAAGGATTTTACTAGAATTGTAACAACATGATTGTATAAACCCAATAACTAGTTTAACATAACTGATTCCCAATAACTAGTTTAACATAACTGATTCATGCAGAGAAACCATAACTAACCTTTCTTTCCCTCAACTTGTACTTTAGCCATAGCAAGGAGTTCCTTTCGATTCTTACCATTAACTCGAGACATATCCTGTAGTGGGTTCCAGCAACCAAGAAAGGATAGGCTTGACATTGTAAAATGAGTACCACAAAAGATTAAATAATGAAAAGAGCAAACTTGTTAGGGGAAGATATAGTACTGGAAGAGGATAACAAGGTGAGTTCAAGTATGATGTGGTATAATGATCAATGCACTGTGCTTTGCTCTTTGTACCCACATGCTCAGCAACTTCAGCCCAGTTCCCCAGCCCATACATCTCAATCCCCTAAAGGTAACCGAAAAAGCTACTTCTCAAGTTTTACACAAGGCCCAAGAGATTGAACTACAAAATATTTCAGATAGAGAACGATGGAAATACCTCTAGAAGTAATATTTCCTCGTCTGCATTCCAATCTGGACAAATAAGAGGGAAAGACAAGTTGTCCTGTAGGAAAATCAGTATTATTAGCCATGGAAAGTAACCAAAAAGTAAAAATTCCATCTTAGTAGAGAGACAGGAAATAGAAGTAAAGGACTAAGAAAATTAGTAGACGCATTTGCTTAAACAGGTAAATAATCATTTGCATCAAGAAAACTCAGCTAGATGGAATCTTCCCTAAGAACACTACATTTCCAGTTTCTACCATTTTTCCTCTTTGGTGCATAACTTACAACTCAATCAAATCGCTCACTGCTCCTCTCCTCTTTCTTTTCTATTCAAAATACATGGTATGCTACAATAGACTCTGGTGGATCTATATATTAGTCCATTATTCCAGTTTCACATAGCGAAAGGTCTGTGTAGTATTTCTTATACCGTTTTCACATAATTACTGGACTTTTATTGTGTTATTTAATGATTAAGTAATTGCTGTCAGTCGTAGAGCCAATGATATGGGATTTACATGTAATAGAATGCCGGACCAAAAAGAGAAAAAATTGTGGTATTAGTAGGTCCAATACAATTGAAATTTTGGTCAAGATAAGGATGCTAATATTGGATCATTATAAAACAAAAGTGTAGCTAAGGTTGGGGCAAAAAAAATTGCATAATTAGAATTAACAACGGCGATGAATAACAGCTTTATCTACACCAGAGAAGTTCATAAGAATCTGAAATTGTGTTATGCATAAAGGTAGCTATAGCATCTAATAAAAGAGAAATAACAGTTAGTTCTGAACCAAAAATTATCACATCAAAAAAATAGAAATGGATGAAACTCAATATAATCTGACTAAAACATCCAGATGGTGGCTTGTCATGATTTAACAAATTGAAAAATAATAAATATCTTAATGTCATATTGCCACAAAAGAACAAAACAACACAGTGTGATCCTATCTATACAAGAATTTTACAATGTGAACACAAATCTGATGATAACTTTGTATGAATGAAGAATATAATTCTACCCCTGTAGGGATGCTTAATATACTTAATATGCTTGTTTCCATAGACTAGTAGTTCCACTGTCATAATAACCCATTGTTTTAGCACAAACAGAGGAGATCAAGAAAAGAAGCTCTTGGAAATTATTTTAAAAAGGTAAATAATGACACAAAATTCAATTCTAAGACCTTATGCAACAATATCAAGGTCCTTACTAAGTGAGCTAGCAAACGACTAGAAAACATTACCCATCATATGTACAAATGAACAATGACTTGTTAAACAAGCACCAATCATGTAAAATTGATCCACAAGAAATAAACATTGAAGGTTTCAAGTTCAAATCGCAACAAAGGTGAATAAGAGACAAATGTCAATATGATAGATCAAGCAATGGTATCAATTGCATAGAGTTCACTTTCAACGCTTTTAGGTATGCTAATCAAGCTTCAAATTCTCGTGCCATGCTATAGTTTCAGTATTTGACTATAATGATATTGTTTTAATATCATGTTGACCTTCTGATGCATGGTGTCACTGGAAAATCAAAAGTGGAAGAAGAAAGAAGATGAAGAAGAAAAATAAGATAAAAGAATCATATACTTAAGTTTGTATTTTGTTTTCCATCTAAAATGGCAAGGTCTTGACATTATCTTGCATGGCCACAAGCTACAAAATAATGGTAACATTATATAATACATATTGACATGTGTTGTAACATGTCAAGGGGTGTATTGTTGATATGACTCGACATAATGACACAGGAGACATTGCTTGTGTTTTATTGACACGATACTAGATTTCAAACCATCATGCTACTAATTGTAAGTTTATTCAAGATGCTACTAAAATTGTGAATAAAGGGGAAAAATCATACAACTTCTTTAAGTTAATAATCAACCAAATTCAACAAAAAAACAATTAAAAAGCAAGAAGCTTTATTCATCCCCTTAAATTATTCTTCAAAGCATAACTTCACTTCTAAAAGGCAGTATGAGAAGCTACAACAACTTCAACTTCACTCCAAAACCACTCTTGTTAGGCAATTGCATTCCCCTTTTAGGATTTTCTTTTTTCTCAAGCAAATTGGCATGGCAAAAGTAACTGTATTAGCTAGCTTTCAAGTGTTCCGCACATTTAATATGCCTAAGTACAATAGTCAAAATATACTGTGGTTATTACTATTACATACTTCACTTGAAGTATCCATGGGAATCAAATAAAACTTATGAAAGTGCTCATTCCATAATGTCAACCAAGAGATTCATTCAGCATGTTATACAATGAAAGCATAAAGGTTGAAGAGAGTAGAATCTCAAAACCAATGATGACATAGAAGAAATCTTCATGTGAAGATACAAGTCAATGTGAACTAGATGCCTAAAAATGACTAAGAAAACCAAGTCATATCACATTGATATATAGAATGACGATAAGGAAAAATTAACGATAACTTAGAAGTCACATAATATGAAGTTGCCTTCATTTGATGACAATGTTTCTTTTCCATGAAAAAAGTATTTGATGAAGATATTTTATATTACTCGTTTCAATTTAATTCTTAATGAAATGATAATGTAAGATATGAATTTTTATATACGAACAACTACTTCATGTATACAATTATTCATTAAATGGAATATCATAATATCATACATATTTTTTGATATCAAAATGTTATGAAGTAAGATTCTTTTTTAACATATTTTTAAATATTTAATTTGCATCTTACAATTCATGATTTAAAAATTTACCAAAAAAGTTGACAATACAAACCTCAATTTGATAACCTTAAACATATCACGAAAAGGCCCAAGTTTAAGAATGAGAATTGTATCACAATATTGTGCAGTAATTTAAAAACATATATGTGAATGATAAGATTAAGATTGGAGAAATTGTGCTAACCATAACTCGATATGGATGGTTGCTTTTGTGTGGAGTGACTTCAGCACCAACAGAGAAGCACTCCACACATAAATCAAAGTCAGGACATTTTGTACATTTGATGCGAATCTTCCCAGAAATGTCTTTGTTGCAATAGTTGCAGTGAAACAAAACTTTTTTCCCTTCACTAGATCCTGGGCCTGCATCAGTAATCAATCAGAAAGCTATCATGAGTTTTTTTTTTAAGTTTGAGATTTCAACAATCAAAAAGGAATGAGAATCATAGCGTTACCACTGATAATTCTAACAATGTAATGCAAAAAGTATACTAATTGGTAAGACATTAAAATATATAATACACCATGGACCACTTTGAGTCAAGTGTAACAGTATAAGATTAGCAAACTATCATTTAGGGATGCAAACACAAGCACAAGAAAACTATCGAAAGCAACTTCAGTGTAGTTTAATATTAACTTATTTGATTGCAATGGCATGCTCTTAAGAACTAAACTCCAAACTTCACTATAACATAATCCTACAGCCTCAAAAACGAGAAATGTTGGTCTTACAGAAAAAAGGAAGCAAATTCCCTCTAAAAGAAAGAAAGCGTTACTTTTGTAGCAACACATGGTGTAATCCCACCAAATATAGACTTCAGTTAAAGAGAAATCATAGGGTCCATTAAACCAAAGTTTATAGTACCATTATGAGCCAAGTTTAGGTTCACAGCCAGAAGGATATGATTTTGATATCGGAACATTCTGCCATTCAGCATGCATAGCACATGTCAAAATCCTATATGATATGTATAAATTCCAAACAATTTATATACTTAAATTAATTACAATAGTTCATTAATGGAACTGCACTGTGGGTTGATGGAAAATAAGTATTGTCTTGATTGTTTGCATCATCATCTCTAACCATTATATCCATTATTCTAGACAACTGCTTATATCCACTGAATCATGGGACACCTCACAAGAAACAACTATTCAAGAGAAAGAGGGATGGTATCTTTTCATGTCCATCTTATCCTATCCAAAGGATTAGTGGAAGCATAATGTTTCCATGCCCTTTTTTCTAATTGGGGTTGCAACTGAATTCAAATTGGAATTGCAAATTATGGGACTTAGCTGCCAATTTTGTGACTTAATTAAGCTACTAGTGTCTTGAAACCAGATCATGGTCAATCCTATCATGGATTAGAATCACTATCTAAGGGTCAATTCCTGGCTAGTAGCCAGGTTCCTGCCCTCCCCCATACACTAGTCACGGCCAATAGCTATCCATGATTTACCTCTCTTCACATAACCTAGGGACGGATTGTGAGGGGTGTCTGGGGTGAGAGTTATCACTTTCTGCCACCATGGATTAGAATCACTATGGTTCACCTATCTGTCTCTTCGATGGAAATGGTACTCACATGCTAGTAGTCCATGCTTATATTTTCCTCATTATATGCAAAGGAAAATCAAATAAATAAACATTTACATCCTCATGAAGGGCTCAAAACTGTAGACTTGTGTAATCAACATGCACAATCTTCTCCAGAAGGGTCAAAGGACTCTTCCATCTTGCCCCAAAAAGAGTGATACGATACAAGAATCCTCATTGAACTTAAAAGCACAGTACATGACAATCAATACTAGTGAAGATTTCAACATGATCTCGTAGAACATCATTGGAAATGATGGAAGATACTACTCTCCAGCATCCTTGTAGCTTGTACATAAAAGTAAAGCTATTTGTTGAAAATGAATGTTTATCCAGAAACATATTGTTTTACAATCAATGTTCACAATCCATCATTCAAAATTACTCAATATTTTTCAAAATTGCTAGTTATCCAACTCCACTATATTTGACAGATAAAATTACTATCAAAGGTTGAAGATTGTGTTTGACATTGACCAATTAAAAGTTGAATAATAGTATCCAATGTGCTTGTTGTAATTATTATAAGACCACTAGTGATATAGTCTTCCATAAAATTGAATGGAAGCATAAGATCCATTAGTTGACCCCAAATAGGTGGGACCAACAAGTCTTGTTGTTTGTGGTTTGATAGATAATGTGCTATTTTTTAGCACATTTCTATCATGAGACAGCAGATTTCATAACCCTTTTCTAGGAAGAAATGATTCTCATCATTGGTACAGCTGACCAAATAGGAACAGAAAAATGATTACAAGAAACTTCTGCTATTCCAAATTCTAGAAAGAAAAGAAGACATGAACAACAACAAACCTGTCGTTGCAGTTTCCAAAGCTTCTCCACTTGAAGCAACTCTCCTTCTCTTTGATCTGAAAGAAAAGAGAAATCAGAAGTAAACAATAAAAACGAAATTGATCACAGAAGAAATAACACAGTTTATCCACATAACCCATATAAATATTTAGCAAACCTAAGCCACCATTGCAAAGCTTTATCATTTAACACACTGCTACATAGGAAGAGTATATATTACTGATTCATAAACATATTCAAGAAACCAACAAAAGCAACTACAAGGCATATCTCTACTATCTAAATGTTTTTGATTGTTAACATACTTGGATAGTTTAAAAATGACATAAAATAAAAATGCCTTAACCTTAAAAATCTGACTAGCAAAAAAACCTAACAACTAAAGAGTAACAATGAGTTAAATGAATGTGGATATAATCATTGCTAGTTTCATAAATGTATATGGTTGTTGATGTACAATTTCCCTGCATATGCCATATATAACGAGAGCACGTGGCTTATACAGGGTATGGTCCATCAAATAGACCCATGTGGAAGCATTTGTAGTCATCCAAACTCCCTAGATTTCAACCATTCTTATTTGCATACCTTGAAAAACATTCTTGCTCACCCTGTCATAAAAATCTGGGATAAACTTCTATTATTGCTACTTATAGTGTACATAGCTTTGAGAAAAGATATTTTTGCTGATTAAAGTTGTTTCTTTATAGTATGATGGTTGATTGGCTGACACCAATTTCAGAACTAACACAGCTTATTCTTGTTGTGTTTCAATCTTGCTATGTTATTTTCAGCTGTATTGATTTATTATTGATTTTAAATCTGATTATAAAAGCTTCAATAACAGGCCAGTTAAACTCGTATTGAAGGTTTAAAACTTCGACCCATGCTGAGGTTTCAGTCCCAGACCGGAATGATACGATATCAATAATTCTATTTATATATATAGTAATTATTAGATAAATATGTTTATTGTGTATAATTTAAAAATAAGTTGTATATTGATTTTATATAAGTTATTTGAACAACTTAATATAGTTAGAAAAAATAATTAAATATAATTTTATTTAAAGATGTATTAATAACTCAAATTAAAATTCATACATCATAATTATATAAATTAATTGTTTATTCATTTAATTAATTATTAGTTTAAATAATATATATTTTAAATAGTAAAAAAATATCAAAATATCAATTAAATAATAAAAAAATTAAATAATAATAATAATAATAAATTATCAGAATATAAATAAAATTTAAATCAGTAAAAAAGAATTTTTATAATATCAATTAATATTTTTTAAATTTTAAATATCTTTTTTATATATTTTATAGGGATAATTTAATGAGGCTTTATGAAAGCCTATTTGGCGTCGCGCGACGACGGAGGCGTCGTGCGACGCTTCCGACGGCGAGGCGTCCCGCGGTTCTTTGGACGGCCCCGAAGGAGTCCCGCGACACTTCCAGCGCGCCGGAAGCGTCGCGGGACGCTTCTGACAGCGCTGAAAGCGTCGCGGGACGCTTCTGGCAGTGTCGAAAGCGTCGCGGGATGCTTCCGGCGGCGTCCCACGATCGTCGACCACGGACAAATGACGCACACAAAATTTATTCACGTGTGGTGCCGGTTTCGCTTCCACACCAGAACGGTAAATTCTGGAGGTTTCAAGCGGCACGGCTTGACACTTCAAACACTGCTCATATTACATTTACTGGTCTGATGGTTAAGTATCAATGGGCAATGAAATGGATCACATTCAACCAAACATAGGCAAAAAGAGACTCTATAGCCACATTCACAGGAACAATGTAATTGATTTAATGAAGATATTACAAGGGTCCTTCTCTTCCTGATTTAATCAGTCACCTGTTCCATTCTATTAGACTTCCCTAAACATCTTATTCTCCAATGGTGATAGAATAATGGGCAAAAGAAGTATCTTTTTATTTAAAAAAAGTATTATAGTTTCCACATCTTAAATGCTGAATATCAGCTGACTTAGATAGAAAAAAAAAAATACTCCTTGAATTGCACTAATGGTGTGCCTAGATAATTCTTTATGTAATTGTGCACCAAATCAATTTCATAGTGCTCTCTGAAACCTCTATTACAAACTAAAAAAACCATATTTTCCAGTTATCAACCAATTCATTGTGTCCTTCACAGCATTGTGGTACCTATTTGTTGAAAAAAGGAAAAAAGACAAAAATAACAAAAATAAACAAATTTACATAAAAAGCATAAGTCTATTTTTATAAACAATATTGAATTTTTCAAACTTATCTTTTCCAGTAAAAAAGACGAGTGAGTTGTGGTTTCTTTTTCCTATTCGGAAGGAATATACTTAACAACATATCTTTTCAGTTCATCTTTCCTCCACGTTTAAGTTCATAAACAGTGCATAAAATGAGCTCAATTATCTTAGAAACATTGCGAACTATGTGAGTATAAACAATATTTAGTGCATAGATTCCTTATTTAAAAAAAAATAATACACACATAAATACAAAATATTGTGCAAATGAACAACGGCAGGGAAACCCATAAACCGACCATGATTTCTCTATAGAAAACTTTTATAAAGAGAAAAAAAATCCAAATCTACCTCGGATTCGTGTCATCGTCTCCGGAGTTGTGCACCGCGCGGGAGCGACCCATCGAGGATACGGGGAACGAAGCAAAAGCCCTAACAGTCCACGAAAAGGGATTCCGGGTCACGGAGGACGGAGCAGGACAAGGAAGCGAGAAAGGGATCGAGAGGAGCTATTCTTCTTCCATTAGGAGCTCGGAAGGTAACTGGATCGGGGCGGCGATCTCACAGAGGCGTCGTGATCGGCGGAGGAGGCGGAACGACCGATCGAGCTTTTGTCTCGCCAGGACCTGTGACCGACACAACAATCCAATGGACGAAAGGCCGTAGCGTTCATGTAACGAACGGTTCAGATCATCTGACAATGGAAAAATGGTTAAATCTCACTGGAGCCCCTCCTATTATTACTTTCTACATCTTCAAATCAATTTTCTTAAAATCAGCAGTATTATTTTATATAAAGCAGTTTTAAGACAGAGAAGTATTATAAAAAAAATATTTTTTTAAAAAAAAATATTTTTTTTAAAAAAAATCTAACCTTTATTAAATTCTATATTATATAGATGTCAATATTCCAGCAAAAAAAAATAACCCTGTCTGAAAGGCCTTCCAACACTGTTTTGAAGAAAGATAAATCATGCAAGTCATGATTTGTTAGATGCTAATATTGATATTTAAATAATTAAATTTTAAATGTCATGGCAAGACTGTTATAATAATTAATCAATGATATAATTAGGATTTTAAAATGGGCATTCTATTCATGGAAGCCATGATCCAAAGCAATATTAATTTAAAATAATAAATATAATTAGGATGTCTTGTCCATTGTCCATGGTGGCAATACATCATGTGATTAAATCAATGCAAAATGTCCAAAAATGTCTCCTTCATCACAACTCACAGGAACATTGGAGAATGTTCAAACAGTGTAATGCCAACCACAAATGAATCTACACCTACTTACTATAGTTCTTTTTATATTTACTAAATACAATTTTTATTCTTTAAATTTATAATTTTTCATAATTAAATTTATTTTAATATTCAGTTAAGTAAAATTTTCATTACATTGTGGTAAATCATAACTCCTTGATATATTGTTGAAAAGTTTACCAAGACAAAGAAAATTACGACTAAAAGAAATATGGGCCAACATTACACGAGATTTTAGATTAATGATATGGGCTAATATGTTGGTAAAAGTGAGTACGTTCACTCCTAGTATCTCTGTCAATTTGCTCCTGTCAATTCATTCTAAGACCAATATGAAAAAAATAAATCACAGACGACTATTAAACTTTAATATATATATATATATATATATATATTCAACTCTATAGTTAATGAGAGAAAGAACATAATAAGATATATATATATTCATTTTTAAAATTTTTTTAGCTATCTGTTATACTATAGTAAGATTTTTTTTTTTTTAGAATTTAGGGTTATAATATTAAATATAAAATAAATTTAAATAATATTTTTTTAATTTACACTGCTATGGGGTATAAAAGTCCTTAGGCTAATATAAAAGTTTTAATTTGTTCTAAAATCTTTCACCAAAATATTTTTCAAAAATAATTGTGGAAAATTTTTTAAGGGAACCTTTTAGAAAAACATATTAAAGGTTTAAATAACCATAAAATATATTATTTTTTATTGCTTTTCTATAACCCTCACTTTTGCCTAACTTTATTAATGGTAAAATATATATACTTTTTAAAAATCACATTAATAATTGTAAATGCCCATAACGTACCTCACTCTTGTTTTTCATGATTCAATTTTTTTTTTCTTATTTATCCTATCCGAAAATTGGAAGGATGATTAACTGAGAATTCAATTTTTTTTTTCGTATTGATTTTATTTAAAAATTGAAAAGATGGTTAATTGAAGATATGGCTATTATATTGACTGGATATAGATCTCACTTTGCTGTATAACATAAGAAACGTCAGTGCCGAATCAGGGAAGGGGTCCCGACGTTGGTCCTCCGACGCTCAAGTCAGTTACCAAAAAGTGAAAAGAAAATGGAGTAACAATAAGCACAGTCGTGAATAGTGAATAACACGTACCTCCGTCGGTGCATGAATCCCCTTTTATATAGCGCCCCAACGGGCAACGTGCGCGCTCCTCAAGGCATAGGCACGTTCTCCAATTTGGTCTATGAAATGACCTGCCAAGAAATTACATCTGACACCATACCTTAATAGGACATGCATATCACTAACAAGACAGTAAAAGCTTCCGTCATACGATTCACCTGTTGACCATGCCACGTGTCAGTAGCACTATCTCCCAAAAGGATACTGAGAGATATGACAATGATCTCACTGTTCGGCCAAGCGAGGTGACCGATCGGTTGGGACTCCTCTGATCGGTCGACCTCTGTTGTTCTTCCTTGTGGTGACTGGGTATAACAACTTGTTATCACTCGATCGGACTAACGCTTCGGTCATCCCAATGGTCCTTTGCTTCGTGATGAGCGCCTCATGATCTTGGATGTACGGGCATTCTTCTTGGATCAGCTTTTGCCGGTCGGAAGCTTTACGCCCAATCGACCACTACCGTAGAGCTTCGCTGGACCCCCTTTTGGAGGGTAAGCTCGTTGGTCATTTGGCGTTGATCTCCTTGATTTTGACCTCCACGTCGACTGCTATCTCCGCCCTTTGACCCGCACTTAGTGGACCCTCAGTTATCACCACATCACAAGTCTTCCCCTCAAGTCTAGTCAAAGGAGACCGTTGTTGGACCTCGTGTTTATTTTGATGTGATCAACCAAGTTATGTTGGATCCTGTTTTGTTTTAATCCCTGTGTCTAAGTGTGCAAGAGTTTATGAGCACAGGAAGTCGAGCGGAAGATGCAGCTAGCGAGAAGGATGGCACGGGAAGGGAGCCGACGGGCTCTGTGCATCCGAGGGACGAAAGGGCTGCGGAAGAGTACACTGGTGGACGAGAAGAATGTATGCGGCATTCGAGGGATGAGAAGTCGGAGCGGAAGCCTACTCGAGGAGAAGGCTGGAAATTGGATTCGGGTGAACCCTATTTCAGTGGCCGAAATCACCCAAGAGATCGCAGCAGTAAAGGAGCGAAATGGAGATGCAAGTGTTGCTGGAGGCACCTTCAAAGGCTGTTGAAGGCACTTTGCGCCTTCCATGACTGGAAGGCGCCTTCGATGAACAATGAGAAGGCACCTTACAAGGCTATGGAAGGTGCCTTCAGCCAGTCAAACTAGTCGTTTGCAAGTGGATAAAGCTTTATCCACTTGCCACGCTGGAGGCACCTTCCAAGCCCTTTGGAGGTGTCTTCAAGCTTCAGATAAAATTTTCCAGGGGTTATAAAAAAACCCCTAGACCTAGGAAATCAACAACAACTTGAGAACAACTATTGTAATCATTTCCTAGTCTTTTCTAAGCTTTTCAAAGAGTATAAGATGCTTCTCCGCCTACAGAGAAGAAGATTTTTCTAGTAGAGCTTCACAACCGCCTTGGATTAACAACCACCTAGGTTGTAACCAAGTCAAACTGTTTGCCTCTTCTTTTATTAGTTGTTCATTTTTGAGATTATATTTATTATGATAGTGCTACTAATCTTAGTTTGAAAAACAGAGAAAGGTTTTTTATTTTCTTTATAGACGTTCGTCCTCTTACCGACCCCGCCGCACCAACAAATGTAAATCCGAGTGATGGACGAGCAGTGATTCAGGTGACCTTAAGCCGCTCGGACACTCTTTATGCTATGGTTGTTGGTCGACTCATATCTTCTAATCGTTGTTCGCCTTAGTTTATTAGCTTGAACTCAAGTGTCACCCTATAATGAGCGCCGAAATTTTATTGTTGACTCGGAGATCTCATTCACCGACGGGCCATTTCTTTCTCTACGAAATCGACGGACGGTTGGCAACAACACTTAGCAAATTTTTCCATTTCTCTGCGCTTTCTCGGATGAGCGTCCTTTCATAGTGGTTGACGTCATCTAAATTTCTATAAGGTTGTGCAAACCTTTGATCCTTATAGCCGAGCACGTGGCCATGCCTTTTAATTAAGTCCCATTAATGCCTTCCTGTAGCCGACTGTCACGTCTCCTCCTCATTACCGTCACACGCTTGACGTGATAAGTGGATATTCGTTGATAATGTGACAGACGCCTTTTCAAATTCTATGGTCAGATCTTATCCTGGTTTTACACAACCCTTGATCGGACGGCTCAGAGCAATCTACCACGAGGATTATAAAACCTCATTTGCTCATCGTCTCCTTCACATTGCCTTGTCCTTTCATTTTCGTTTTCGAGCATGCTCTGTGACGCTTCTCCTCCTCATCTTCGTCGGCGATCTTTCTCAATAAGGTTCTTCTTTCTTTCCTTCGTTGAATCCATGTGTCGCTTCTTCTCAATTTCTTTGTTTTCAATGGTCAATTCTCTGTAACCTCTTGTGTCCATAATCGAGCTCTAGTACACTTCCACCAAGTCCAAATTTAATGGAGACGAGATAGACCAAATGAAATCTACCTACCACTTCCCCTCTGACTATCAGAGAGTCATTCCCTCTGCCTATGACCGGCCCCATGAGCCTTCAGCTAGCTTCCTGTCCTTCTTTAAGGACTAGTTTTATGCTGGTCTTCGATTTCCAGTTCATCTTTTCTTTTTTGCCGTCTGTAAATATTTCCACATCTCCCTACAATAATAGTATTGAACTTGTTTAGGTTGTTGTGCGGGGTTGTCATGTTATTTTATCTGCACGACATCCCTTTAGTGTCTTGGGTCTTCCATTACTATTATTATCCTAAATTATCCGAGCCAAAGACCTTTTTGTTCCAAGTCCGAGTTGACTTTGTCTTTTTTGAGAAAATGTCTTCCTCTAATAAGCACTAGAGAGGCAAACTATTTTTTCGTTTGCTTTCCCACTCGTCCAGACTTTCCGACCGGCTGGCAAATGGAAGTGATGCAACCTCTGTCGCTTAGGAGATACCGAAGCTGATCAGAATATCTCCAAGCAGCCTCCAGTTTAGCTGGTCAGAAGTATCACATCCACCGGATGTTGTTGAAGGGCGTCTTATACATGTTCATACTAAGCTTGATCCACATGTGGTTGTTGTCCAGCCTAGGTATGTTCTTCCTTCTCCTCATCTTTGAATTTAACTGACTTTTCTTCCTTTTTGCAGCCCAAATCATGTTGAGGGCGCGTCTAAGCAACAGGAGCAGGCTTGCGGACATCAAAATCAATGTTGTGGGTGTGTCCTAGCTAGAGAGTAGTGGCCTACAATCGGTCACCCACTCCGACGATCCGTTGTACGAGGCTAGAGGGGCACACGCGCCGGCCAACAAGGGTGGAGCGAATCAGACGGTGGCTAGTGATGTTGCGGCTGCTACAACAAACCTGCCTCCTGAATGACCATCCATGTTGTCGATTGCGGTGCCCTCAGAGTCGACCACATCAGGCGAGCCTCTAATACGACGCAAAAGACATCGCGGGGAAGCTTCTTCCCAATCGGCCACTTCGGCCTTGCTGACCCCTGCACGTACTAGTTCGCGCCTCTCCTCCGAGCGGGGTGAAATTTCATCACCCGCCTTTCCTAAGCTGGCAGGCATCTCGATCCCTACATCTGTGTCATCCGACCGTATACCATTTCTATCTGCGTTGTCGTCAGGGACCTTATGCACACCACATGTCGCGTATATTGTTAGTATTAGCCCTAGTACCAATTATGAGATAATTGTAAAGGACTCATTTTGTATCATATATCATTATTAATAAAAGACAAAGTTGGTTATTATATTTATTTCAGTTCAGTGTCAATTGAATAAGTATAATAATGTCCTTGGGTAGTAGGTTCTTATCTACAGTATATCAATTGGTTGAATTGATAGTGAGATATTATAGAGAACATTACTCTTAACTATTCTTAGTCGAGCATTAATATACAAGGACAATATTAATGTGTTGAGACTAGCATGTAGGTCGACGGATAACTTGATTTCACAAGTCATGGATATGAGATATCAGGTTGACACATGAGTATATATTAGAGAACATATATTGAATGACCCCCCATGAGAATGTTTCATGAATTGTTATATAAGTGTCATAAACATTCTCATGTGACTATTGGTATGAGTAGTCCTTAGACCTGAAATCACTATGGTTCCCTACATAAGGAGTTGTGCACTTTGGTATCGGCAAACACCACCTGTAACAAGGTGGACAATAAAGTCGATCACTGGGTATGTAATGAATTATGCGGAGGGATATGAGTGATGTAGATGTGATCTATCCCTTCCATATGACGGAAGAGATATCTGTGGGCCCCTTGATTAGTAGGACACAAAGAAAGCACGGTCATGCTCAAATGAGTCAATATGAGATATTGAGCTTATTTGATTTAATGTGTCTACTTAGAGATCAAGAAACACAAAGGTTGATAAAAGAATGACACGGTCTATGCCTCATTGATCAATCTAGATATCAAGGATAGAGGGACCAAGTCATACAAGATAATAGCCACGAACAGGTTAGGTCAGATTTTGACCTTCTCATCACTTGGGTAACAATGATGCCTTGCTAGATGTCACTCATTGCTTATATATCTAAATGTTGATTTAGGTACATTGTCAACGTTACAAGAACTTATTGGGTCACACACAAAGAACAAGTAGATTTGGAGATGAGTTCATATAATAAATCATTGGATTAAGTCTTATCCGAATTAGACTTATTGAGTTAGACTCAATTAAATCTAATTGTTGGATTAAGTCCAATTCAAACTAAACTCAAGAAGTCAATTCAAATTAATGAAATGTGATTCATTGAATTTGAATTGTATGAGATTAATTGAGTAAGACTCGATTGAATTAGACTTGAGTTAGACTCAACTGAATTAGACTTGAGTTAGACTCAAGTGAGGATTAATGAGACATTCATTGAATTTCGAAATTCAATGATACATTTGATTCAATTTTCGAAATTGAAATGAGGAGTTATTTGAAATGAGGAGTTACAAGTGTGTGGTCCTTAATGGAGTGTAAATGCTCATTAAGGCTATTAATGTTAATTAAGTGTTTTCATTGGATGAAAATACTTAAGTGTTTTTCTCTTCATTTTGGCTTAATGCTCTTCATTCTCCTTGCTCTTCTCCTCTCTTGGCTGAAAATCCATTCTCAAGGTTGCTAGCACAACCTTTCTCCATCTTGTGAGTTTGTGAGACAAACGAACGCTTGTTCGTGTGGATACCGTAGAGGCGCGAACGTGAGATCGTGCTGTGATCCGAGCTGTCGGGAGTCCGTGAGCACGCTACAAAGGTATAATCTCTCATGTTCCTATGTAAACTTAGTATATTTTTCTTCTCTCTTCGCATGGATCTTCTGGAGGAAATAGGTTTTTCCGCTGCGCGTTTGCGTGTTTAGCAATCTATTTCCTTACATATATGTCACCACACTCCTCGCTGGCAGCACATGTATCTATCATTCGGTCGCCTCTCATGCCCAAGCCCATGGGTAAAGAGACTTCTGAGCCCTCTGGTCCGAGCGGCCAGAGGCATATAATAGTCATCATCAACTTGCCCACTGTTGAATGGAGTCAATCGGACGACGCCGAGACCCTTTCCCTCGAGCACAAAATTCAAATCCAAGGGCTACTAGTATAGGTCTGGGTCGATGCTAAGGCCTGCGCAGTGGTTCATCCCCCCGGGGGAGCTCGCGGACAGCCACACACAAATGTCCACTGGGGTATGTATATTGCTTCTTGATTTACTTTCTTATACCCTGCTCGGTACTTATGATCTTATTGCCACCGCAGTACTAGGTCGAGAGCCTGGTCGTATGCCAAAGGCTAACATTTTTGGAGCACAAAGTCCAGCAACTTCGCGCCCCGAGTGACATCCCCGAGGCTTAGCTAAAGGCCAATCTGTAGAAAAACTCTAAGCTGCTACAGGCAAGGAGGAGCAGGAGTGTTGAGCGGGTCTCATAGTTGGAGCAGCTTAACAAGCAGGCCAGCTTTTTTGAGTCGAAAATCAATTCTGCCAACACCAGGAAACTCCGAGCCATTGAGGACCTGGATATTAAGAACAAAGAAGCTCGGGTCTTAGCTCAGAATCTGAAGGAGGTCGAGACCGCTTTGATCATCGAGCAGGAGAGCTAATTGACTGAACAAGCCTTAGTGAAGGTCCAGCTCACTGCCAAGGATGTCAAGCTAGCCTCATTAAGGACCGAGTTGGAGGCATCTCGATCGGCTTTCAAGATCTATCAAGAGGGGGAGGCCGACAGTTCAAGGTTTTCAAGCATGATTACCTCTGCTTGGACTCCTTCAATGATTAGCTCACAGACTGAGCGCTCCGCCTCCTCAACTTCGACATTGATGAGACCCTCGATCGGCTGAAAGACGATTGCTATCTCCCTACCACAGTGACTAACAAGATCATCAATTGGGAGAAGCTGATTGAGTCGCTGCTAGATAACGTGATAGATTATCTCGAATAACCTCCCCTCTTTGCTTCGCAAGCCTCCTTTTGTACTCCCACTAGTATTGGTGTAATTTCTCTATGTCAAGGTTGACCAGGTTGACTAAGTCTGAATTAGCTCAAGCTTGAGTCGTAATGTGCAAGTTTCGTTATTTGACAATATATAAAGATTGTTTTGATAATGTATGGAGATTGCAGGAGCAATTATCCATTTGGAGAGATTGGTCAAGGTTAACCAGTTTAATGTGAAGAAGAGTTAAGTAGGTCAAGATTGACCAAATACTTGAATAAGAAGTTCAACGGGAAGGTTGATAGAAGATGAAAATCCAAGTAAGTCAGTATTGATCGGACACTTGGTGAGAAAATCCTGGTGAGTGAAGCCAAGCAGAAGGGAAATCCTGGTGAGTGAAGTCAAATAAAAGACCTAGTGAATGAAGATAGGCAGAAGAAAAATCTTGGTGAGTGAAGCTAGGTGAAAGACCTAGTGAGTGAAGCTAGGCAGAAGGGGAATCTTGTGAGTGGAGTCAGGTGAAAGCCCTAGTGAGTAAAGCTAGGCAGATGGAAATCCTGGTGAATGAAGTCAGGTGAAAGACTAGTGAGTGAAGCTAGACAGATGAAAATCTTGGTGAGTGAAGCTAGGTGAAAGTCATAGTGAGTGAAGCTAGACATTGAGGAAGTCTTGGTGAGTGAAGCCAGACGCGTGGAAATCCAGGAACGTTTAAGGTAACCGAACACCTGATGTTTGGAAGTCTAAGTGGGTCATGGATGGCCAGACACTTGGCACGATGAGAAAAGTCCAAGTGATCAAAGGATTGACTAGACATTTGGCACAAGGAGAAAAGTCCAAGTGGGTTAAAGGATTTGACCGAACACTTGGTGATGAAGTCCCAACAGGTCAAGATTTACCAGATGCTAGGCACGGGTGAGTCCCAATAGTTCACAGTTGACCAGATGTTGGGTATGAGAACCCTATACTTGAGTTAGTCAAGTTAGGGTTGGTCAATCGATCAGCCGATCGATTGGAGGTCATTCGCGCAGGAGAGCAATGTGCTCCCCAATCGATCAGTTGATCGATTGGGTCGCTCCAATCGATCAGTTGATTGATTGGGCCGCTCCAATCGATCGGTCGATCGATTGGGGTTTGATTTCTCACAGTGACGTGAGAAAAAGTCGGAATCAATTGGTCAATCTATTCCGGGGCTTTCTGTGAAATCATAGAAAGACTCTGGATCGATCAGCTAATCGATCCAGCTACACCCAATCGATTGGTCAATCGATTGGGATATGACTGTTGCGCGGGATGCATGTTTTAGACGCTTGGGATTGCTGGGATTTGACGTAGCAATCGATTAGGAGGAGGCCCAATCGATTAGGAGCCCTAAATTGTACAGATATAAAGGTGATAGTGAGGTTCAAATGACACATCTCTTGACTCCATCTTCTATGCTACTATTCACCTGACTTAGAGCCTTATAAGACAAGTGTTGCTGCACTTTCCAACTGGTCCGGAGATATCTACAAGTTACAAGAGATCAAACAAGAAGGTTTTCATTTGTTTTGTCATGTATTTACTTCTAGTTTTGAGTTATATGCTTGTGAAAGACTTGTACGAGGTTTCTCCACCTCCAATTGTTCTGAGAAGTAGTTTGTGTTCAGAGTGGAGAGTTTGTACCATGTGAATCCTTTGATTAGTCAGCTTTTCTTGAGGTGGATACTAAGTAAATCCTTGTGTTAGCATTGAGAGGTTGCTTCGAGTCTATTCTGCTGTAAATCATCATCATCGAAGCGCGAGAAGTTATTTACCCCCCTCTAGCTCCAAAGTGACCCAACAACGAGATGTTATATATACACTTTCAAGTATTAATGAATGAACGCCCGTCCGACGCTTCTTCTCTCTATCAGATTTTGCAAGTGTTAATGAATGCATTGTCGTTCGGCTCAAGTGGAGTTGTGTACCACTTAGCGTTTTGCAAAAATTTTCTAAGTATAATTCCCCACCATCCCAATCGTCGATGTAACTGGTCGCTGAGATGTCCGAGTAATCACTTTAGCGTTGCAGAACGACCATAATTTAGCGAAAGATTGCTGCTTCTAGCCACAACTCAATTTCTTATCATCTTTATTCTAGACTTTCATAGCCGTCAATCTGCTTTATTTGTCGTCGGCTCGGGTTTATAGTCGTCGCTCAGCTGTTGTTAGCATAGACTCAGGTTTATAGCCGCTGCTCGGTTGTTAATTCATTGATAAGGGTTTATAGTCGCCGCTCGACTATTGCCGTCGAGTAAAGTTTATAGTTATCGTCGGCTGTTGACATAGGCTAGGATTTATAGTCGTCGCTCTACTGTTGATTTTGTCGATAGAGGTTTATAGTCGTCGTTCAATTGTTGACGTAGACTAGGGTTTATAGTCGTCGCTCGACTGCTGACGTAGACAATGATTTATAGTCGTCACTCAACTATTGATTTTGTCGACAGGGGTTTATAGTCATCACTCGACTATTGACGTACACCATAATTTATAGTCACCGTTCGACTGCTGACGTAGACAAGGGTTTATAGTCGTCGTTCGACTGTTGATTTCATCGACAAGGGTTTATAGTCACTGCTCGACTGTTGACATAGACCAAAGTTTATAGCCGTCGCTTGACTGTTGACGTAGACTAGGGTTTATAGTCGTCGCTCAACTGTTGAAGGCGTAGATAGGGGATGACTAGCTTGGGATATGGTTGCTGTGTTGATTGGATGTAGACCTCGCTCTGCTCTGCAACACAAAAAATGTCAGTGTCGAGGAAGGGATCCTCGGCGTTGACCCTCCAACGCTCAAGTCAGTCACCGAAAAGATAGAAGAAAATGGAGCAACAGTGAGCACAGGTGCACATAGTGAGTAACCCGTACCTCTATCGATGCATGAATCCCCCCTTTATATAGCTCCCCAGCGGATAACGCACACACTACTCGAGGTGTGGGCATGTTCTCCAATTTATCCTATGAAAGAACCTGTTAGGAAAGTGCCTCTGATACCATACCTTAATACAGTATGCATATCCCTGATAAGATAGTAGAAACTTCCGTTGTACGATCCGCCTGTTAGTCATGCCTTGTATCAGCGGTACTATCTCCGAGAAGGGTATTGAGAGATACATCAATGATCCCTCTTCTCGGCCGAGTGGAATAGCCGCTCGACTGGTAACTCCTCCGCTCGGTCGAACTCGGCTGCTCTTCCCTGCGGTGACTCGACTCGGTAGCTTGTTTCCGTCTGACTGGATTAACGCTCCGATCGTCCCAACATGCCTCTGCTCTATGATGAGCGCCTGATGATCTTGGTTGTATGGGCGTTCTGCGTGGACCGGCTCTTTGCCAATCGGGCGATTCATGCCCAATCACCCACTAAAGGAGAGCTCCACTTGACCTCTCTTTGGTGAGATCGTTGATTATCTAACATTGACCACCTTGACTTTAACCTCCACATTAATTACTATCTTTGTCCTTTGATCCATACTTAGTGGGGCTCTTTTATTACCGCATCACTTATTTTAGATATATTAAAGGTATTTTAGGAAAAAGAGGATTTCACCGACTCATTAAAAGAAAATAATAGTAATAATAATTAATTTTACCAATTAAATGCATTATTTGGTTTAATGTTATTTACTATTAAGGATCATTTTTAAGTATTTTTTTACGCACAAAAATTGATATTTGAACTATAATTCGTAGTGGGCTAAATTCCTCAAATTTTCATTTTTCTCTTATTTTGATGTTTTTTAACTAGAAATGAATAACTTCTTTCAATTGAAGTAAATAGAAGCTTTTAATATTAAATTGGCGTTCAAAGATTTTTTTTAATAATATTTTATAAATGTCAATTTAAAATTTTATTTTCTGTTAGGATATTCTATTTTTAAAATATTAAAAGGTACTCAATTTTTTTTATCCTGAAGATATATTTTTAGTGTTCTCATATTAATTTTCGTCAAAGTTGCTAACACATAAAATAAAATTACTTTAATTCAGGCCAAAATTATCACACATAGAATACACTCTTATATTAACATATTTATTATTAATTTAATTAAAATTAATTAAAACTTATTCTAGATTACTTAAATTATATGTGACAAAAAGTGACTAGCCCTCCTCAAATATTTTTTATCATTGGCCTCGTAATAAAATAAAAAGAATAAATATAATGACAAAATGACTTTTTTTAGATAGTCCTTAATAGATTATTCTCTCGAAATTCAATCACTATTCTCGTGTAATAATGTATCACTTAAATACTAATCTGAGAACCCATTGCTTAAACCATACCTATTATAATAGGGATGATCCAATTTTTCTTGGAACACTAGTTTTTTCCCATAATAAAAAAGATAAAGAATTAATATATATATATATATATATATATATATATATAATTTTAAAAAAAATGTATGACCAAAAAAAATGTTCCTTATTATTATTATTTTTTTTCATATCGAAACATATCCCATTATATTTTACATCCTACAAGTATTTTTATTTTTATTGTTATTGTTACGGTGCATGTG